>NW_003852790.1:33069-36333 GCF_000181295.1 Otolemur garnettii
CCACAATGCCTGGCCATTTTTTGGTTGCAGCCATCATTGTTGTTTGGCAGGCCCGGGCTGGGGATTCGAACCCTCCACCTTAGGTGTATGTGGCTGGTGCCTTAGCCGCTTGAGCCACAGGCGCCGAGCCCAGTAACAGTTTTTTAACTCAATTAGTTATCCATCTAGTAAGTTCAGTATTTGAAGTTTTTATAATAGAGGTTATAATTATTATATCAAGCAAGTTATTCACATCACAGGTTTATGAAAAGTTCAAAAAATAAGAATACGATTCTCATATCATATAAAATATAAATATGTGTACTTAATATTCTCTAGTGTTTTCATTTTAAATACTTTTCAATTTAAATATTTTTTCAGACAGAAATTATTTAGTGAATTTTTTTTTCTTTCACTTGTTTTGCAGTTAAAAATTGAATGTAAAGAAATAATGTAGGAGCAAATAAATGACTACCTAACCTATGAATGTGCATCATATCAATATTAATGAATAATTGATGTCTAGATGAAACAAAATTTAAAGAAACATGCTATATGTTTATCTGTATAAGGAAAGACTAGGTAGATAAATGAAAATGTACTTTTTAGTTGAATTAAGTCTAAGTTAATGACTATGTAGTCTATTTTAAGAACTTTCATAAATATAAAATAATGAAAAGATTTGAGTATATCAATGAGTCAATGAGTGAAGAGCACAATAGAGGCCTGTGATATGCTAGTGTCTATAGCTGGTAAATGATTTCAAGGCAGGGGTGAATTCAATGGAATATTTGTATAGTTACCAGTTAGCTTTTGGCCAGGGCCGGGTTTGAACCCACCACGTGTGGTATATAGGGCCGGGGCCCTACTTCTTTGAGCTACAGGCGCTGCCTTCGTCGTTACCAGTTAGGATCAGCTTGATTCACTAATGGGATTAAATACATTAAGTCCAAAGTAGTTCCACCGGGAAAAAAATATATAAATTTGGCTATTTATACAAACTGAATCGAACTAATTGACTAAGCCATTCAGGAAGCCTAAAATATTGCTCCTAAATGATGATGTTTTTAGACAAGGTGTGAAATCTCACACACTCCCTCACCTCTCCCACAAACATTTAATCACATACAGCTACTATTTGGAAGAAATGTGATGTGTCTGAAAAAAAAATTATGGTCTAATTCTTTCTTTGTATTAAATGTTCTTGTATGAAGTGATCTACATGATTGATGCTGGTGTCATTCTGTATTTCTTTCCCCATAACCATAATTTATGTTTCCTCAAATTAAAGTGGCTATTTTAAGCTCAAATAATTTATGTGGACAATAATGCACACTGGTTAAATTTTTGACTAAATCGATTGATTGCTTTTCCAAATGGGAAAACTTTAAGTATGTATAAAGACATAGATGCTTTGAAAGTATCATAATAATTTTCTAAAAACTAGAGATCCTTTGAAAAACATACATAAGCCTTAAAATCATGTGATGGCTTGTTCTCTAATTAACCTCTAATCTTATAGAAGAGATATGGGTGTAAAGTGTATGTTACATTTTCCTCCAACATTTAGATTGATTGCCAAGGTATATTATAACTAGATGGGTGAAAAAAGGACTTTACCTTGAAAAAGAGTGGCATATATGTGAAAGAAGCTATAGGATGCATGACACATTTTCTCCACCTTTAAACATGAATTAAGATGCTCACTATATGAACATTCTTCAAGTATAGATTTCATTCAAAATCCAAATTTTCCTGGATGGTATAGAAAATATCCTTTCATAAATTATTCCAGCATTATACAAGTATGTTTCAGATCCCTGATAGACTAGGCAAAAAGTCATCAGAAAAGGTTGTCGAAAGGTACTTCAGGGGAGTAGACATAAGGTATTAGAAGGAACATGATAAGGGAGATAAGAAATAAATAATGGGTTTCTTCCAATATCTGAAGAGAAACTATAGATATTAGTAGACAAATGAGATCTTCAACTGTGTAAAGGGAAGTAAGAATTACAGATGCACAGCTGAAAATATTTTGACATCTGAGGACATAAAAATAAGTAAATCATTGTTGTCACAAGCAATTAATAAGATCTAAATTGGCTAGAGAGTCTGTTAAGAACTGAGGATTCAGTAGTAAATGGATATGAGATGAGTATAATAAAGTAAATTATTAATTTAAAAAGCAAAAAGCACAAGGAGGATATGATTCTAGAGGGTAAGAAAATGTTAACAACTTTGGATACAGATATACTGAATTTGAGTTGTAAGTAATATTCATTGATTCTGAAAATTTATTTATGATCAGCTCATGGGAAGTACCACTGCCCTTAAATCTGAGTCTATGTCTCCCATCAAATTTTATGGAGACATGGGTCAAAACAGTCAACACAGTGAAGACAAATCACATAAAAATCTGCAAACCTTATTTGGAAGCTGAACTTTTATAATCCTTGAAATCATAGTAAGCCACTATTACTACTCAAGAGACTAAAATAGGATTAAGTGATTTCTTTATATCATAATGAAGAATCTCGACATTCACAAAAATCATCTATATGTAATCACTGACATGACTACTATATTTTCTTTACAAAAGTGAAAAATCTAGGTTCATTTTTATTTTTATAAATTTAAAAGGCACAAGGGACATTTTGTCATAAGGATATATTGCACAGTGGTGAAGCTTGGGTTTTTACTGTACTCATCACCTGAAAAATGTACATTGTGCCCATTAAGTGATTTCTCATTCGTCAGCCCTCTCAGGCTCCCTCCCTTCTGAGTCTCCAATGTTGACTACTTTGCCCTCCGCCCAATGCCCCTATGTACACAGTATTTAGCTCCCACTTACAAGTAACAACATTCAGTATTTGACTTTCTGTTTCCGAGTTACTTCACTTAAGATGATAGCATTCTGTTCCATCCATATTGCTGGAAAAGACATGATTTCTAAGTTCATTTTATTCAAATGTATGACTAGTTGTTCATAAGAAGGAAAATAATTTTTTTTGTTTATTGTTTGGTTTTGATAATCATATCATTTATTGAAAGACAGAAACCTGAATTGAAGCATTCATAAATTTTACCATTTATACATTAATATGTGTGTTCATATATGTATGTATTTATCTATTTATGTTGAGGGAAATATCAGACATACGAAAGACGTACAAATAATTATAATGTAAACATTTAATATCTACTATCCAAATATAAGCAATATTAATACCTATGATTTACCACCTATAGTAATAATAAAGTAATATTTAATTTCTTTTTTTTTTT
>NW_003852790.1:36559-43237 GCF_000181295.1 Otolemur garnettii
CCGAGCCTGTAATATTTAATTTCTACAAGTTAAAAAAACAGGCAAAAGTAAAATATATTCTTAAAGTTGCACTCTTGATGTTGTTTAAATAAAGATTTTATTTTTACATTTAAAATACAAATGTTTTGAATAACAAACATATTTGTTTTTGTTACAATATTTTATTGTTTACTATTTTGGAAAGCCTTAGAATCAAACACTTCACTTTCTATAAGATTAGTCTAATTGAACAATGCATTAGAGAGAAAAGTAAGTTATATGCTCCATTCATTTTGTTCATGTATTCAACAAGCATCACTGAGGTTGTTCTGTGTACTAGGCACTGTCCTAATCATTTGGCTTATACCAATGAACAGAGCAAATATGTCCCTTGTGAAATTAAAATTCTGTTGAATAATGACAAAATAATAAATATAACTTATGGTGTGTTTATTATTTAATATAGTAGAAGGTGAAAAGTGACATGCAAAAAAATAAAAATGGAATAGTAAGGAGGACCAGGAAGGTTGGAGCCCAAGTGGGCACATTCAGATTTTAAAAAAAAGCATGCAGGGATAGGCTTCCTGAGAATGTGCCATTTGAGAGAAGGCTGGACTTGAGTAAAGTATATGGAACTCATTAAGATTATAGGACTCAAGTGGAGCCAAAGGCTCACTCAGTTTACTGAACACCATTTTCTGTTTTGAAAAAATAGAAGTCAATCTTATAAAATGTGACCACTGCAAAAAAGAGGCTTAGAATTTTTTGATGTCAATTATAAAATATGCATTACTAATTCTGTTTATTACACAGATATATGTAAATAAAATTGAGATTTACACTACTTTTTCTACATATTTATTTATTATTTCTTTTTTAGGTAAAAAAGGAGAATTTTCTTATGATGGGACATAAGAATCAAACTTCCAGCAGTGATTTCATTCTTCTGGGATTGTTCTCTGTTTCCAAAACAAGTCTGGTCTTTTTCTCATTTATATTTATCATTTTTGTTATGGCTGTAACAGAAAACACACTCATGATCCTCCTCATCCACAGGGACTCTCGACTCCATACACCAATGTATTTCCTGCTCAGTCATCTCTCCTTTATGGATATCTTACATATTTCCAACATTGTTCCCAAAATGCTCACTAACTTTTTGTCAGGCAGCCAAACTATTTCATTTGTAGGCTGTGGATTCCAGATATTTTTGTCTCTCATCCTCCTGGGTGGTGAGTGCCTTCTCCTGGCTGCAATGTCCTATGATCGCTATGTAGCCATCTGTCACCCACTGCGCTATCCAATCCTTGTGGACGACTATGTCAGTGTTCTCATGGCTGGAGGGGCCTGGCTTATTGGAACCCTCAACTCCATAGTCCACACAGCTTACGTACTCCACTTTCCCTTCTGTGGTTCTAGAGCCATTGACCACTTTTTCTGTGAAATTCCTGCCATGTTAAAGTTGTCCTGTGTAGACACATCATGCTATGAACGAGGAGTTTATGTAAGTGGCATCATTTTCCTGCTCATCCCTTTCTCCATGATCTCTGCTTCTTATGTCCAAATTCTCCTTACTGTCCTCCAAATGAAATCATCAGAGGCACGGAAAAAGTCATTTTCCACTTGTTCCTTCCACATGATTGTGGTCATAATGTACTATGGACCTTTTATTTTTACATATATGAGACCTAAATCATACCACACTCCAGGCCAGGATAAGTTCCTGGCAATATTCTACACAATCCTCACTCCCTCACTCAACCCTGTGATCTACAGTTTTCGGAATAAAGATGTTCTGAGGGCAATGAAAAACATATTCAAAAGTAGCTGTCTGCATAAGAAATGAATGTGTATATATGCAATACCTAGAGGATGGCTGTTATTAGTTTTTACAGAAAGCTAATCAAAGCTTGAACCTTGCCCCTTGTGGAACAATGTCACTATTTTGAAAACTTTATTAATAATAAAGTCATCATATGTTAATTTTGTAAACATACACTTCTAAAAATATATTATTCTTTCTGTAGTACCAAGTGTAATCAGGGAACACACTTATGGGCAGTAAGGATGACAAAAATTTTCCTACTTCTTTCCACTAAGATTGAAAGAATTTATAGGAATATTTTATAAAATACAACCATATACCCATTATATAGGAAATCTTATTCTATGTAATGTTCTTATTTCTATAAATTTTATAAAATTATGTTGTTAAGAAACATTTATTAAAAATCCACGAACTTAAAATTTCCATTCCTCTATGTCTGGTTTGTTTTGACATGTTTGTTTAGTAAAGTAAATTGTTATATGTGTGTGTGTGTATATATATGTATATATATATACATATATATATAATACATGCACATATACATACACACACATATATGTATATATTTATACACAGACACCTACATGTATATATGTATTATATATACTATAGTAAAATTGTGTTACTCATGGCCTTCATGAGAAAAAGTCATTACCCAGCTGAACAGATCTGAAGACAATATGAAAATTTAAAAGCCAAAATTCAGAGTTTTGTGAATTTCCAGATTAATATGTGAAAATAAAAAATACTATGTGGTAGGGATAAAATCATGTATTCCTATAATGTCTGCCTTTTTATGAAACTTTGTAAAATTATATTTCAAATCCCATGATTGATCTCCTATTAAAAGTCCATAAACTACTTGAAATCATCATTATTCATTGAATGGTTTGACACCTTTGTTTTCTCAAGTGAAAAATACACATAACCATACTTTCATGTACACATATACATAGATTGTAGAAGAATCAGATTCCTCTTTGCTAGAAGCAAGAATGCAATATTTAACAATATCCTGAAAATTATGTCTTTTCTTATACAGGTTTATATTTTATAAATTCTTCTAGCAATTTATCCCAAAAATTATTGCAAAAAGAAAATAAAGATTTCTACTAAGAATTCTTTTAAATGATTTTATTAATAGTAAAAACTAAAAAAATTTAATGAGATAAATGTTCAAGTTAATTTTAATTTATCAAGTTAAATAAATATTTCATATTTAATAAAATAATAAACTATTTCACAAAATATGAAAGCATTATAGCAAGCTTTAGTATGTGAAAGTTAATATTTTGCCTTCTACAATTAGAGATTTACAATAATAACAATAATTGCTATCAAAGGTTTGGGTTAAATTTGATAATATAATATACATAATATATTGTAGTTATAATTATTACTAAGTATTAATAATTCATAATGTAATATTTATCTATACATAAATTTTAAAAGGTCCAGGATATACTTAAATAGACTTCTTTTAGATCCTGAGTTTTAAATATACAAATACAGCATTCACAATTTAAAAACAGAATATTTTATGATGTTAAATAATGAAAAGTAATTGTTTTAGATTTTATAAAGGTGTAATAATTATGTTTAAAAGCCCCAGATTTTTACAGGTATATATATAAACTGAAGGATTCTAAAAAGTCATGTATGGGATTTGTTTTAAAATGTATGGTGGGAAGCAATTTATGAAAATACACAGAACAATATTTGCCTTGTGTTGAAAAGTTTTGATGCTGTGTGACAGATGCATCAAGGTTGGTCATTATACCCTCATTTAATATTCCAGTTAATGTCTCAAAAAGAATATCCAAATCTGGCATTTGGATCAGAATGCCACTATTTTCAGATTACATGGGAATGGATTTAAATCTTTGTTACAGTTGCTCTTGCTTTGGGGAAACAGAGTATTATCTTACCATTTTAAAAGTGAAGATAGGGAAACACTGCTTTCATGTACACATTGCAAATTTCTTGATGAATTTATATTCTTGAAATATATCAATTTTGGCACATTAGTAGTATTATAAGATTAGGATTTCTAACTCTTTTTTTTTTTATTTTTTTTTTTTTTTTTTTTTTTGTTTTTTTTGCAGTTTTTGGCCAGGGCTGGGTTTGAACCCACCACCTCCGCCGGTCCCCTACACCTTTGAGCCACAGGCGCCACCCCAGGATTTCTAACTCTTTAGGGAAATTAATTATTCCACATTATTTGTCTATTATATTTTCTGAGAAATCAGGATTTTCCAATGAATTCTAATGATGTTCCAGGTTGATTGTGTCATACGCAAATATAATTAATTGTTGGCTTGTTTTCCAAAAGTTAATATCTTTTTGGCTGTGGTCCTATTTACTTTGATTGTATGACTACTACTTCCAGGGATATGTTGAGTTAAAAACTTGTTACTTAGTATTCAACATCCCATCAATAATGATGGGAAGTATTAAGAGTGTTTTTTTTTTTCATTAAATATATCTATGAATTTATCATATTATGGGCTGTTTTTTTCTCTTTCCTGAACTAGAAAGGAATTTTTATTTATTTTTGTTTGAGTGTTGATATATTTCTTAAATATTCTTCAAAAATTCAATTGGTATGGTATTATAGTTGTTTTCTTTTCCAATTTAGAATCATCATCAACTTCTCTATTTCACTAACACATACTATTTAATTGCTGTTGCTTGCGAATTTAGAGTAGATCCCATATTTGCCCACTTTTCACACTTTTCAACAGCTTCCTGTGTGGTGGCCATCAACTCTTAGTTGCATTCTATGAACACTTGCTAACTCCTCTCTTGACTTTCTTATTTTCCTTCTAGACTCATTCCCTAAAACATCCAATGATCCTCTTGAAACATTAGCTGAAAGGCATTTCTCCTGTCTAAGTCCTTCAGACCTCCATGGCTGACCATTGGATACATCTCTGAACTCAATGATACTGTACTTAAACCCTCCCTCCCAATGTATAGTTTTTTTTCCCATTTTTTCTTTGTAATTGACACATATTTGTACATATGTATGAGGTACATACTGATGTCTCAATAAATAAAATGTGTAGCAATCAAATCAAGGTAATTAGCATACCTATGATCTCAAACATTTGTCATTTCCTTGTGATGAAAACTTTCAAGACCCTCCTTCAGTAAGCCTCTGAACATCAGGAATATGTCTTGATTGTTTGCTTTTGTCATTATAGAACCCATTTATAGGAGCTGACAAACAATATATACTCAATAATTTTAAATGAATAAGTTACAGTATTGGTTCTAATATTGAGATATTTTTGGAAGTATACAATTACAAATATTTGTTTAGAATGTAGATTTTATGTATCTATGGATATATTTTATTTTCCAGTATTCTATTTATGATGTTGAATAATATTTATCAGTAACCTTAGTCTCTAAACTTACATACTTTTGAGCTCTTTTGTCAAATATTTCAATGATAAAAATATTCAAAATTAAAAATATATGAATAGTTTCTGCCATCACTTAAATAAAAGCTACTATACAGCAAGAAGTATTCTACATGTTGGTTATGATAAATTTTAAAATTCTCAGAGTCATTGTCTATGATCACTATTTGTTAAAACTGTGTTGTTCAGATGAGGAGGCTGAGGTCCAGGGAAGTCAACTGACTAGCATGCTCTCAGTTACACAGTTAGAATTTATGTGATCACTATTCCTTACTTACTTAGATTTTATTCTATAATCTCATTTGTTAAAAATGTAATACACAGGTATGAATTGTGAATTCTTTAAGGTTTTGACAAAAGTAACATAAAAGCTTCCTGTACTGTTTCTGCAAGGGATATTAATAGCCTTCTAGTTTGATTATTTTCTATTTGAAGTTATTATTATTTTTTTTAACACTGGAACCCATTTATTGCCAAGATAGAGAACTGCAGGGGAAGATGCCTTCATAAGTGCCAATTAGAAAATGCTCTGACAAGGACATCTCTTATGACATGTGCCCAACTCTCTTGAGATAACACAGATTTAGGTTTAAATTAAATGAGAATATATTTGACACCTACTCAAGATCAACCGGATCAAGCACAGGCAATTCCAAGTGTTTCAGGAGCAATTCAAGCCATAGTTTCAATTTGCGTGAGCAGAATTAAGCTAATGAGAAGGATCATTAACACAGTGAGACCAAGCCTCTGCTGGCCATGTGAACAAGGGGACCCTAGGTTTTTTGCATTTAACTGATTAAATTTTGAAAGTGACTGTCTATGAATATGTTTATATTCATAAAACCAAATGGAAGTTTATACATATACACCTAAATTTATGCACACACATCCAGTAAATAATTTCAGAAAGAAAATAATAATATTGAAGGGCATGTGAACAATTTATATGATATGTAAGGTTGATGATTGGAAAGAATAAAACCTACTCAATATAATTTATATATTCTTTGTAGTTCTAACAAAAATTACAAGACATTGTAATTACAATTACAGTGTAATTGTACAAAGACATTACAAAGAAAATGATAACATGATTTTAATATTTACCTAGAAATATAAAGGCCCAATAATAACTAAGTGAATACTAAAAAAGAAGTAGGAGACATTACATCTAACATTTGTAATAATTAAGAAAGTACCGGAGACATGAAACCATAAAATGTGTAGCAATCAAATCAAGGTAATTAGCATACCTATGATCTCAAACATTTGTCATTTCCTTGTGATGAAATTTAATTTAATACTTGAAGAAAGTGCAGGGAAAACACTTGAAGAAATCGGCCTGGGTGAATTTTTTATGAGACCGACCCCACGGGCAATTGAAGCAACATCAAAAATACACTATTGGGACCTGATTAAACTAAAGAGCTTCTGCACAGCCAA
>NW_003852790.1:44382-49122 GCF_000181295.1 Otolemur garnettii
AAATTTTTTAGAGTCTAGCGAAGTTCCTTCTTCAGTTGTTAATCCAGATCAATTGGTTCGAACCCTTTACTACAAGAAATATGAATAGCTATATCCATCAATTTCTTTCACCTCTAATGAAATGTTAATTTAATAGAGAATTTGTCCTTATTCTGCCAATATAAAAGCAGCTACTACCTAGGTGCCTTATGCTACCATTTTACTTTTTCCTCAGCATGACAGCATAACATATATATACATATGTATGCATGTTTCAACTCTTTTTCTTCCTTCTCTACCTCAGCCAATTCAACATGAATACAGGATGAACAACTTTATGATAATCCACTTCCACTTAAATCTTATATACAGATTTTCAAATGTGTGTGGGATCACTACCAATAACTCTGGCATCGTTTGTAGGTCAACTATATTTTAAAATCCTGCTTTTATGTCTGACATATAGTTAGTGCCCATACAATATTTGCTCAATAAGTAAATGGAATTTGTATATATTAGATTATTAGTCAGAAAATATTACCCCAAACCCTCACTCCCACACAAGCATACCTATATGATCTACAAGGAAAGATTGAATTCTCTTGGCCCCTTGACACCAGCTTTGGCCATGTGACTTGGCAAATGGAATATGGGTGACAGTGGGAATATTATGGTTCCCAGCCTATTCTATAAGCAGCTTCCTTCTGAAAGTGTCACCCATCACCTGTCATCCCCACTATGAAATAAGCATGCCCTGAGTAGTAGCTGCCTCTTAAGTTCCTCCAAGAGGTTAAGAATCACATACAGTCAACCTAAACTCATCACCGTGCTGGTCTGCAGCGTGTGTGAAATAAATGCTTACATTTTTATGTCTCTAATATTTTGTGGTTATCTTTTACATGTCATTATAATAGTAAAAGGCTCACTAATACAGGGGCATAATATGGAAGCCAAACACAGATCTAATCATATATAAAACCTTATTATAAAATCACTACACCTGGAAATAAAGGAGAAGATTGTCCTCATTTCTTTGATGTCAGGCTTTACTTTGTGATTTGCTCTGGCAAATGGAAGTTGAGTAACAGTGAAGGCTTCCACATCTGAACAGAAAACTTTAAATGCCATTCCTAGTTCCACATGAATCTTATCTCTTTGTCATGGTAGTAACACAAGACACATGGATAAAGATAACATAAAGAATATTGACTCTCACCAATACATAAAATGAATGAGAAATATCCCCACATTGTAAACCCTTGAAATTTGGGAGTTGTAAACCATTCAACTCAAGGCCTGCTTCAGGAAATTTTTCACCAGTAATCTCATTGCTCATGATTATTTTAAGAACATGCATCCTGCCTTTGGGGGTGGGGTGGAATTGGAACCGAGCAAGTAGCATGGAGGCACTGCTGCAGGCAGCTTCCCCCCCCATACCTCCTTACTCTCTTCCCCACACCCTCACTCTCCCACTTCTCCCCCTTTCATTCCCTAGAAACCATTTGTTCCACAACTCCTCACCACACTATTAAATTTCCTCTGTCTTCATGAGGGTAGACTTTCAGCCTTTGGTGTGCGTGGGGATAGGGATTGTGATTTACACGAGAAAATGGCTAAGTTTTGAATACTTGCTTTTGCTTTAAAGACCTGTCTGCGATGCTGGGAGGAGTCATGGCAGTGCCCTTTGTGGAGGACTGGGACTTGGTACAAACCCTGGGAAAAGGTGTTTATGGAGAAGTTCAACTCGCTGTGAATAGAATAAGTGAAGAAGGAGTTGCAGTGAAGATTGTAGATAAGAAGCATGCCATAGACTATCCAGAAAATATTAAAAAATATATGTATCAATAAAATGCTAAATCATGAGAATGTGGTGAAATTCTATGCTCATAGGTGAGAAGACAATATTCAATATCTGTTTCTGGAGTACTGTAGTGCGGGAGAGCTTTTTGACAGAATAGAACCAGACATAGGCATGCCTGAACAGGATGCTCAGAGGTTCTTCCATCAACTCATGGCAGGAGTGGTTTATCAACATGGTCTTGGAATAACTCACAGGGATATTAAACCAGAAAATCTCCTATTGGATAAAAGGGATAACCTCAAAATCTCAGACTTTGGGTTGGCAACAGTGTTTTGACATAATAATTGGGAACATTTGTTGAACAAGATGTGTGATACTTTACCTTATGTTGCCCCAGAACTTCTGAAGAGAAAATAATTTCATGCAGAACCAGTTGATATTTGGTCCTGTGGAATGTTGGCTGAAGAACTGCTATGGGACCAGCCTAGTGATAGTTTTCAGGAATATTCTGACTGGAAAGAAAAAAAAATCATACCTCAACCCTTGGAAAAATAGTGATTCTGTTCCTCTAGCTCTGCTGAATAGAATACTAGTTGAGAATCCATCAGCAAGCATTACCATCCCAGGTACCAAAAAAGATAGATGGTACAATAAACCATGCAAGGAAGGGGCAAAGAGGCCCAAAGTCACTTCAGATGGTGTGTCAAACTCTCCCAGTGGATTTTCCAAGCACATTCAATCCAATTTGGACTTCTCTCCATCTAATAGTTCTAGTGAAGAAAATGTGAAGTACTCCAGCTCCCAGCCAGAAGCACGGACAAGTCTGTCCTTATGGGATGCCAGTTCTTCATACATTGATAAACTGGTGCAAGGAATCAGTTTTCCCCTACCCACATGTCCTGATCATATGTTTCTGAATAGTCAGTTACTTGGTACCCCCCGGGATCCTCACAGAACCCCTGGCAGTGCCTGGTTAAAAGAATGACACAATTCTTTATCAAATTGGATGCAGACAGATCTTATCAATGCTTGAAAGAGACTTGTGAGAAGTTGGACTATAAATGGAAGAAGAGTTGTATTAATTAGGTTACTGTATCAACAACCGATAGGAGAAACAATAAACTCATTTTCAAAGTGAATTTGGTAGAAATGGGTGAGAAGGTATTGGTTGGCTTCTGATTTTCTAAGGGTGATGGATTGGAGTTCAAGAGACACTTCCTGAAGATTAAAGGTAAGCTGAATGATGTTGTGAGCCATCAGAAGGTCTGACTTACTGGCACATGATTAATACATTGGGAGATTCCTGGTGAATATAGTGCTGCTATGTTGGCATTATTCTTCCTAGAGAAGATTATCTTATTCTGCAAACTGCAAACCATAGTTCCTGAAGAGTTCACTACCCTCTTTATCCAAACATATTCTAATTCTTTTTGTATGTCCTACATGAAAATAATACCTGTATTTTAATTGTAAGTAAAACTTTGGGGACAAGATGGATAGAATTCATTCGATAGTTCTTCATCTGTGTTCGGTCACTGGATTTGAAACCCATCTGGTGGAAACAAAGTTTCAAGGGACTTTATCAGCTTATATACCAATGCAGTATCTAATTTTTTTAAAATCCAAAAAGTACATACATTCTCCATGTTCATCTAATTATAAGGATGGATTAGTAACGGCTTAACTTTGTGACTTTTGGGTGATAGATTTATGAGTCTGTCAAGTGAGGCTAACTTCAAAGAATGCATCCCCAAAATTTGTACTTACATTTTCAAAAGGGCCTCATCAGTTATACAAACCTGTTTTTGAATGATAACGATTAATTGAAATTTCCAGTATGTGTTTTTTCCAGTGTAGTTAGTAATGTATAAAGTGCTGGTTTGTGTTTCAAGCAGAAGTTGAGCATAAACTTTAGTGCTTAACTAACTTTAAGATATACTGTTGCACGTTTTAAATATTTTTCCATATTTCTACTTTCACAGTCATATTTTAATTTTTTACCACTGAAATAAATTATCTTTTGAAAATGAAAAAAAGAAAAAGAATGTGTATCCCAGTCTGATCAGGTGTTTACATATTGATGAGGGGGCATTCTTTTTTTTAAAAAATATTAAATCATAGCTGTGTAAATTAATGTGATCATGGGGTACAATGTGTTGGTTTTATATACAATTTGAACTGTTTTCATCAAACTGGTTAACATAACCTTCATAGCATTTTCTTAGTTACTGTGTTAAGACATTTATATTCTACATCTAGTAAATTTCACAAGTACCCTTGTAAGATGCACCGTAAGTGTGGTCCCACCAATTACTCTCCTTCAGCCCATCCTCCCCCCCTCCCCTCCTTCTCCCCTCTCCCCTTCTTCTTGGGCTATAACTGAGTTATAGTTTTCATAAGAAAGCTATAAATTAGTTTCATAGTAAGACTGAGTACATTGGATAATTCTTCTTCCATTCTTGAGATACTTTGCTAAGAATAATATGTTCCAGCTCCATCCATGTAAACATGTAAGAGGTAAAGTCTTCATCTTTCTTAAGACTGCATAATATTCCATGATGTACATACACCTCAATTTATTGATCCATTCATGGGTTGATGGGCACTTGGGGCTTTTTCTATGACTTAGCAATTATGAACTGGGCTGCAATAAACATTCTGGTACATATATCTTTGTTATAATGTGATTTTTTGTCTTCTGGATATATACCTAGAAAAGGAATTGTAGGATTGAATGGCAGGTCTATTTTTAGATCTCTAAGTGTTCTCCAAACATCTTTCCAAAGGAACATATTAATTTGCATTCCCACCAGCAACATAGAAGTGTTCCCTTTCTCCAAATCCACACCAACATCTCTGGTTTGGGGATTTTGTGATGTGGGCTAATCTTACTGGAGTTAGATGATATCTCAAAGTAGTTTTGATTTGCATTTCTCTGATGATTAAGGATGATGAGCATT
>NW_003852790.1:50009-51550 GCF_000181295.1 Otolemur garnettii
TACTACTGTGAACAAAATAGGGTCCTTGACTGTTTTTCAGCATGGCTATTGTTGGTATATATAAAGGCTACCAATTTATGAATGTTGATTTTGTAACCTGAGACACTGCTGTATTCCTTGATCACTTCTAAGAGTTTTGTAGTAGAATCCTTGGGGTTTTCCAGATATACAATCATATCTCTGTGAAGAGTGAAAGTTTGATCTCTTCTAACCCTATATGGATACTCTTGATCATCTTTCCTTCCCTAATTGCAATGGCTAAAACTTCCATTACAATGTTAAAAATCAGTGGAGACAGTGAGCAACTTTTCCTTGTTTCTGATCTGAGTAGAAATTATTTCAATTTAACTCCATTCAATATGATATTGGCTGTAGGTTTGCTGTAGATGGCCTCTATCAATTTAAAAAATCTCCCTTTGATACCCATTTTCTTAAGTGTTCTGATCATGAAAGGATCCTGATGCAGCTTTTCTGCATCAATTGAGAGAATCATATGTTCTTTGTTTTTTAATTTGTTCATGTGATGAGTTATATTTATAGATTTACACATATTGAACCAGCCTTAGAGACCCTGGGATAAAACTCACTTGGTCATGGTGTATAATTTGTTTGATGTGTTGCTGGATCTGTTTGCAAGGAAAAATAAATATTTTTGCATCAATATTCATTATTAGTCTATAATTTTCTTTTCTTGTTGGATCTTTTCCTGGTTTGGGCATCAAGGTGATGTTTGCTTCATAGAATGTGTTGGGTAGTATTTCTTCTTTTTATATATTTTGGAAAAGGTTGAGTAATATAGGTACTAGTTCTTTTAAAGGTTTGGTAGAATTCTGATGTGAAGCTATCTGATCCCAGGCTTTTCTTTTTGGGGAGATTTTATATAGTTGATGTTATTTCAGTATTTTCTCCTTTATACTAACTTTGGTGAAGTTAATTATAACGTGTCTGGGAGAGGCTTTATTTGGTTTGAGTGAACCTCGGGTCTTGAAACTCTAGATGAGCATCCACTTCTGGCTTGAAAAGTTTCAGTAGAGAGATCTTCAGTCATTGTAGTACTCTTCCCCTTGTAGGGTCTTACATCTGGCTGCTTGCAGTATTTTCTCTTTTATACTAACTTTGGTGAAGTTAATTATAATGTGTCTGGGAGAGGCTTTATTTGGTTTGAGTCATGCTTGGGTCCTGAAACTTTATGCTATCTGAATTTCAGAATCTCTTGTGATGTTTGGGAAGTTCTACTCGATTATCTCTTGGAGTAGAGCATCTGGGCCTTTTGAAGCAACCTCATTACCTTCAGGAATTCCTATAAGATGAATATTAATTTTCTTGGAATTATCCTAGAGCTCTCTGAGAGAATGATCCATTTTTGCTCTCCACTTTTCTTCCTCTTTGAGCATTTCGGATCATTCAAAATCTTTGTCTTCAATGTCAGAAATCCTTTCTTTTGTCTGTTCCGTTCTGTTACTGAGAGATTCTACTGTATTTCTCATATCTTGGAAGGCTGTAACTTATTTTCTCAATGTGTCAAAATATTTGGTGATTTT
>NW_003852790.1:51930-64106 GCF_000181295.1 Otolemur garnettii
ACTTCCATTCTGTTAATCTTATTGGCCATCCAAATTCTAAACTTGATTTCTGACATTTCAGCCATTTGTTTATGAATGAGATCCTCTGGTGTGTCTGCCTTGTCATTCTTTGGGGGAGTTGATCTGCTCTGATTATTCATGTTGCCAGAGTTTTTCTGCTGATTCTGCCCCATGATTGTTTTTCATTGTTTGGCTAGATAAGCAGGTAAGGTGAAATTGAATTGGGGACTTCTGGGGTTGTGGTTAACCATCCTTTTGTCAAAGAGCTGGGACTAGTGGCTGCAGCTTTTCCCCTACAGCTTTGCAAAGGACCTGTACAGTACTACAGCCTGAGACTCTGGAATCCTGCTTGGTGTGGTGGGGCTATGTGGCTCTGTCTTGTATTCAGCTGATCTCTGTCCAATCCTAGTGAATCAGTGACTCTGGGTTGAAGTCTCAGCTGTGGAGAAATGCGAGCAACTAAGACATCCCTCCCCCTACAGGCACCAACTGGAAGAGGAAAACCAAACCTTCCCACTACAACAGAACCAGGGTATCACCTTGGAGGGTTCTTGGGTGATTTGTTCAGTTCAGGAGTTCCAAACCAATTGTCCCAGTCAGCACCCACTCTCTAGTGGGAGAGTTCAAAAGGTCTCCAGCAACTAGATAGAAGGAGTCTACTGGCAGCTGAAGTGTGGCTCACTCCAGTGCTCCATGGAGTCAGGAAGGCCCATCCCATAGAAGGTTTGGACCAAGGGGTTGATGCCTCTTTCCCCACCTTGCACCTCCTTTACCACTGGTCTCTGGTAACCCCAGTCTCTGGTAACCCCACCATCAGTCTCTGTTAACCCAGTCTCTGTGACCCAGTTCTGTCCAATAAGCAAATGTGCCAGGGCTTTGCACCTACCACAGTCAAAGTAAAGTCAATGCCTCCTTGGCCCAGCCACCACCCTTTGCCAAAAGCCAGCAGGAGGAGTTGAAGTCTGTCTGCCTCAGGTACTCAATGGCAAATTGGGAGTGTTCCACCTGAGCTCAGTCTAAACCTGAGGATATCAAGATAGCAAATGTATTTCTCCCTCAGCCACTGCACCTTTGCTGCTGCTGGTCTGCAGCTCTGGTATCCCTATAAGGTGAGGTCTGGCTACCTCTGGCAGTCCACAGAGTTGGGGAGGTGATCTGCAAAATTAGACTCCAGTGGGATTGCTCTATTTATGCTGATGCTGGGTGGGAGGTGTTTCCACTTGGGTTCCCATGCCTCACCAGTTCCCCAATCTCTACCCATTGCGTGGAGAACCAAGCCTTTGCTTGCTACTGAGTTACACTTTCTCAGAGCCAGGCCACACATCTTCCCCTCTGTGCCTTTCTGCGCTGTTACCAGATCCACAGATACAGCATAGCTATGCTGCTGCCATCCGTGCAATGCTCAGTCCTAGCCAAGAAATGTAGACATTCTGGTCTTAGCAGGGTGGACTTCTAGACTGCCAGACAAGGGGGGAAGGGTGGACTGTAAGTTCAAGGTGGCAGGGAAAATATTGTTCAAACTTCCTACCAAACTAGAGAATTCCTAGGCTCACAGCAGGGACTCTCTGGATAAGGAGTCCCAGCTTCCAGGAAGTCATTCCCGTGGAGTGAGAGAAGAGAATCTCAGTTCACTGCTCACTAGTAGAGATCCCACAGCAAGCAAGTAACTCTCTTGGGAGAGAGGACAAACACACATCCTCTTTGGGATGAGTTCTGTACCTGAAATTTGTTTCCTTGGAGTAGCAGCTTGCCTCAGCCGAGAAGAGGTGCAATTAATTATCTATTTCTTCTCTCATCTCGGCTCTCACCCTTCAGCTTTGTTGGGTTCTTTCTGGCCATTATCTTTCTCTCTGGACTGGAGCTTCTGACTGAAGCTGGCTCCAGTCAGCCATCATCCCACACTCCCCTTTATTCTTATTGAATGTAAAAATTGCAGTTAGGGAAAATAGCCAACCTGAGATTTAGCAAAACAAAGACATGTTGAAACAAAATGAACAAATAAACAAACAAAAAATCAACCACACATACAAGCACACAGATGAACAAACAACTAGAAACAAATAAACAAACAGACAAAAAAATCCAAAAGGAAACAAAAAATTCAAATAGCTTGATGTAAGCACTCTCAGCAACCATAAGAAGGGAATAAGAGAAAAAAAATACTATTAAGGGCGGTGCCTGTGGCTCAAAGGAGTAGGGCGCTGGCCCCATATGCTGGAGGTGGCAGGTTCAAACCCAACCTCGGCCAAAAACTGCAAAAAAACACACTCATGTGTGTATATATATATGTATATATATAGCAGTAATATTAATAAAAAAATTAATGATAACTCCTATAAGAATGAAAAGGAAAAATGAAAAAGAACAAAAAGAGTGAGAAAAGAAAAAAGGCACCACCAACAAAAATATTATTCATATATATATATATACAACTATATATAAGCTATAGAGATCAACTTTAGTAGGAATATATTTATGTTGCAATATACTTTCTGGACACCAGGTGGCGGTGTGAGTAGTTCCCAGTCTTATTCCTGAATCCTGGCTTACTCCGTCCTTGGCCTCCTGGCTACTTGCTTAGTGCTTAGAACCTGCCTAACTATTGATTCCACCAATCTCAAAAAATCTTTATAGGCAGGTTTCACAAATTCTCCCTGCAACAGTTCCCATGAAGTGTGGGATATCCTGGGCCTGGTTTGGGTGCAGGATAGCTGCCTGCAGGTGAGACTCAAATTGCTGCACTTGACTCACACAGAAAGGTGCCTGTGACAGCTGCCATTTTCCAAATTTCAAAACATGTCTGCTTCCTATCCTGGATCTTTCCTGTGTGAGTTCTCCCGCCACCTAGCCCTGGCAGTGCCACTCCAGATGGCACCCCTATCTGGCTGCCAAATTCTGCTCAGGAGTCTGCACTTCACCAATCTTTCCACAAAACACCTAGTTTCCCCACAAACTGGGAATTGTAGTCCTCTGTGGGTGCGGGGGCTGGTTGCCAGCACCTACCGCTTCAGAAGCAGCACAGAAATTTTCCTGGTAGTCTCCACAGCTCTGGATTACACTCCAAGTCCAGCAATCTTCCACTTTGCTGCACACCCCGAACTGACTGTTCACACCAATATTCCAAGCCAGGAACGATCTAGCCCACTCACACTCATCTGTTGTCCCCGGAGAACTGAGCTAACTGTCTATCCCATCAGCCATCATGCTCCGTCTCCTCTTGAATTGAGTTTTATTTGCACCAAACATTTTAACTGATTCAATTGTAATGAATTAAAATGATTCTGCACAGATGCTGCTCTGGATAGCAACATGCACCTATTTTGAACCATTTGTATTTCATATAGTTAACAGATACTGGTACAGGGATAAAATACTGATTTAGTTTTCCAGGCTTGGCCCTAGAGCAAAAAGATGTCACAGACATTTTTTTCAGAACAATTGTATATTGCTTTTCACAAACTCCTCAAACAGCTACTACCTGTTTATATTCTACTCAAATTCAAATATACTTCTGTAATTACTGATATAAAATATTTACTCTATTAAAGTGAACAGACTAGGGGAATATCTAGGAGACATGTTTTTAAAAACTAGATCTTATCAGTAATATCAAGGAATGAGATTATATTTTAAAGGTATTCCTTCTGTGGTTCCTACCTTGGCTCTCATCTTGCCTTCTCTCTTTCTCCTTTCCATCACCTTGCCTCACTCTGCCGTGCCTTGCTTAGAAGAGGCACCCATAGTTTCACCCAGCAAGTGGGCCTGGCCCAAGGAGAAGGACAGAGTGCAGGTCCACTTTGCCTCACTCTTGGCTCTTGGAACACAGCAGGCCCCCACTTGGGTTCTGCCCTAGCTGTGAGCTATGATTTGTACAGTGCCTGTGATTGCAGAACACCACCTATGGAGAAAGCTTTTGTGAAGACCAACATTCAGATAGCTCTTCCTTCTGACTGTTAGGGAAGCATGGCTCCACATTCTGGCATGGTTGTGAAACACTTTATAGATGTAGGAACTGGTGTCATAGATGAAGATTATACAGGAAATGTTGGTGTTGTGCTATTTAATTTTAGCAAAGAAAATTTTAAGTCAAAAAAGGTGATTGGATTGCACAGCTCCAGTGTGAACATATTTTTTATCCATAAATAGAAATTCAAGTTTTTGGATGACATTGAAAAGGGTTCAGGAGGAATTGGTTCCACCAGAAAGAATTAAAATTTTTGCCAAGAATGGAAAATGAGAAAGTGTACCTTTTTCTTAAAAATGGAGTTTTTTCTTTTTTTATAAAAAAGCATTCCTTAAATCTTTTTAAACTCCATTTTAATTAAAGTCCCTCTTATTTTGAGTAAATCATAGTTGACACAGTATTTCAAAATACTTTTACATGCTTGTATCTTTACCTATGGAATGATTGAACTAAGTGATTTTTGATAAGTTTTATTGACAGTTTCAATCAATCTAATTGAATAAGGAAGGTAGTGTTAGACAAACCTTACTTAAGGCTGCTTAGCTCCAACTCATGACTCACAAAATGGTTCGATTGAAATCTGAAGATTTTGCAAATAATTGTGTTGATCTCTATAAATCTGTTCCTTTTTTTACCCAAGTCAGATTAAATCCCTGAGACTTTTCTTTCTCTTGGGAAAGGGTGTGTGATGAGGGAATTAGAAACATTCTACACTTATCTTCAATGAGACATTTCTCCCACCTGAATCCTTTCTTGATGATGAAAATCCCCTTGAGGTTATTAAAAATGATGCTGTTTTCAAAGGAGAATGAAATCCTCATGTTAATACATCCTTGGGCTTAATGACCTTGTTTAGTATTTATTTCCAGGGCCATAGGCAAGTGATTATACATAGAAGATGTTTCTTATTTAAGGGCTTATTTCCTTAGTGTAAAACTTCCACTTGTGATCAGTAAAGGGGGCCAAAAGTACATTTGATTATTTCCCTAGTTTTTCTGAACCAATAATTAATCACTAGCAAGGTAAGTAGCCATAAAAATGGATGTTTCTAAACATATTTTCTTTTATTTATTTTTGAGAGAGAGTTTCTCTACTGTTGCTCCCAGTATAATGCCTGTGGTGTCACAGCTTATAGCGACCTCAAACTCTTGGGCTCAAGTGATTCTCTTGTCTCAGCCTCCCAAGCAGCTGGGTCTACAGGTGCCTGCCACAATGCCAGCTATATATATGTGAGGTCTTGCTCTGGTTCAGGCTCATCTTGAACTTTTGAGCTCAGGCACTCCACCTGCCTCCGCCTCCCAGAGTCGTAGGATTACAGGCGTGAACCCCTGCGCCGAGCCTCTAAACATATTTTAAATGCATGACTATGGAACACCTCAGTACTTACATGTCAGATATTTAATCACTGGTCAAAGTGTCAGAGCATCTTCTGCTGTTCATAAGCTCTTAGAGATCATGATGATTCTGTGACATGGACAAAGAATCTCTCTAACTTGGCTGTATCTATAAAGAGCTATTACCACAGTATCAGTGAAAGAAAAAATTCAAACCTATTTCTGTATTTTACTTAAGTTATTAGCTTTTAAGTTTTTATTAAGATGAACAATTTTCTTCAAATTATGATAGTGTGAGGAAGCTTATCACTTTAAGATAAATTAGGTCACCATCAAAGAAATCAGGAAAGAGGAAGAAAGGGAAGGAGGAAGGGAGAAAAAACAAGAAGAAAGGAAATACAAATGAGCAAACTGCCTAGAAATTTGGAATGGATAATGAAGGCAGAAAGAATATAAATGTTTAGTAGTACAAAACATTTAGAAATGTTTTGTTTCATCCGTTTTCCTGAAGAAGTGTCATCCTTTCAGGGTTTCTTTCATATTTTTACAGCCAAAGCAACCATGCTTGGAATGAGAGTGAACCTGTATGAAACAGATACAAAATATGGAAAATTAATTAATTGTATTATTAATCCAATTAATAAAACAATCTACTATATGTGGAAACAAAACATTAATCTGTCATCATTGCATAAGGTTGAACTGAGCTTTCAGTTATTTGCAACACAAAACATTTTAACTGATTAGATTATAATGATTATAGAATTAAAATGATTCTGTGGCTGCTGCTCCTGATTATGATATACATCAATTTCACTTTTCAAGGTTGAGATCATAATCTTATTTTGTGTGTGAGTAAATCAAGATTCTGAAACATAAACTTACCTAAAATTATGAACTCTTAACCAGCAGAGTGTGATTATAAGTACAGATTTGTCTAAAGAAAATCCAGTTTTCTGATAATGATATCTCCAGTTTATTTACCCTGGTTATATACAACCATTTTAAGGGTATAATGAAAGCATTTTGGGACAGTACAGGATAAGTAGTTGATTCTTGCAATTTCCTAATGGCATACAAAGAAGAGAAATTGTGGGAAATTTAAAATATTGGCAAATTCTACAGCAGCTATGATAATTTTAGTAAGTCATATGAAATGAACAGTCTTTGGTCCCAGGAAGTAAAAAGTGTTAGGAATTAAAAAGAATTTAAGTTCACTACTTGGCCACTCATTTACATAGAATAACCATCCTCTGTTGATAATCTGCTGGGTTGTAACCAGAATGGCTCCTCTGAGGCAGATATTTAGGCTACAGCATTGGTGGAATGGATAGGCAGATAAGGCCCAATTGCTTTTAAAGCCATTTGGTTTCTCTATTTATGTCTACTACTATTCAAGTTACCTGACTTATCACAGAACATTTGCAAGTTAATAAAATTAAATGGTCAATTTATAATTCAGAGGGGTCTGAAAATTAAGTCTGCAAACTTTCTGCCATTCACCTACACTGGCAGCACTGTACAAACAACTCAGTAAGGTTTTGTAACCTTCGCATATTAGTGTCTTACAGTTGAGTTTGTGTTAATGTGTGACAGTGGCTTGGTAAGTGGTGTTCATTATTGTTGTTGCATGTTTTTGTGTGCTTTCACAGAGCAATGAATAAAATTTAATTTCTTGTTAAACTTGGCAAGAGTGAAAGTCAAATCAGGGACATGTTAGTCCAAGTTTACAAGGATAATCCCATGAAGAAAATAGCAATGTTCAAATGGATTGAACGTTTTTCTAAGGGGAGAAAAAGCATCACTGATGAAGAGAGTTTAGGGTGGCCAATGACAAGCAAAACTGACAAAAACATCACAAAAGTGTGTCTAATTGTGTGTTAAAATTGACAATTGACTGGGAGAGAAGCATAGCAGACAAAGTAAGCACTGCTAGAGAAACAGAAAAATCTTAACTGAAAATCTTGGCATCAGAAAGGTTTGATCTTGCATCAGAACAATGCATTAGCTCACATGGCACTGTGAGAGAGTTTTTAGCTAGTAAAAAAATAACTATATTCAAACACCCTCCCTACTCACCTGATCTGGCCCCCAGTTCCATTTTTCATATTGAAAGGAAGACATTTTGATGACAATCAGGACATTAGTAGTAATATAATGACAGCTCTGATGGCCATTCAAGATAAACAGTTCCAAAATTGCTTTGAAGGGTGGACTAGGTGATGTCATGGGTGTACCGCTTCCCAACCGGAGTACTTTGAATGTGACCATAGTGATATTCAACAATGAGGTATGTTGCACTTCCTCTAGGAAGGGTTGATGAACTGTCAGGTCTCATATATTGCCTTTTAATGTACTTTATGTGTGGAAAATATTTGAGATAGAGGGATTATAATCTCAGTTTTTGAGTGATAAAACTCAGGTTTAGAGTGTGTATTTAACGTAGCTGGTAAATGCAGGAAACAAAACCTAGGTATTAAATCTTGACTCCAAGTCCAATCTTTCCACCATAAAACTGCAATTACCAGTATATTTAATAATGTTGCATCTTTATGAGTGAATAAATAGAAATAATATTTAAAAATTATTGTTTTAAGGGTATATACTACTATAGTTATAGAAATAAAACAGGCATTCAATGATAAATAAGGCATTACTCACAAGTATAAAGTGAAATAAGGCAGCAAACATGTTAAGGATCCTAGTAACAGAGATCATATTGTTAAAAGATAGAAAATATAAAGGATGACATTACTGGGACTGGAGTGGTTGGCAAGGCATTAGATAGTGGTGGGATTTGAATATGTGTTTACGGTGTTGGAGGATTTTTATAGATTATTTTTGGGGAACAACAAAGTGTGAAAAAATTAGGAATCTACATGGGAAGACATGGTGAGAAAAGGTATATTTATGTGAAGATTCATGTGAAGATTCACTTATCTTACAGCCTGAGATTTATAACATAAAATATTCACATAAAAATAGTATTTGAATGACCTGAATTGTTGTTCACTTTAATTCCAATTAATCAGAAATTGCAATATATGCTATGGAAAAGCTGTTGGATGTGAACCAAGAACAAACATGTTGCCATCTTCTTGTAGTGTCCAGATGCTCAGGTGTTTACCATAATGTTGGTAAATCCCTGCTGCTGTTATGTTATCAAAAACCCTTCTCTGTTTTTGATATTTATTATGATGATACATATCTATTGATTTAGTAATGATATGTGTGTTTGCTTTTATCTGTCTTTGTTGTCAAAAGTATTACATTAAACACTTAAATGTGAGTATACTTAGGTTATGAAACATAAACATTGTTGAAACTTGTACATGCAAATATATTTGTAAATCAGCATTCACTAGGAACAACCATCCTCCTCATTTTATGACTCATCAGAATATCATTTTATTTTATTTTACTATTAATTATTATGGATACATAATAGTTGTATGTCTTTACAGGGTACATGTGATATTGTAATATGGGCCAACACTGTGAATTAATTAACTCAAGATAATTGGCGTATCCATCACCTCAGATATTTACCATTTCTTTGTATTAGGAACATCGTAATTTCACGCTTTTAGTTATACTCTTTTGGTATACCCTAACTTATTGTTGATTATAGTCACTGTCTTGTGCCCTCAAACATTGTTCATTCTATGTAACTATACAAAAGATGCCAAAAAATGTATACACATTTTAAGAAAGAAAAAATGTATTAAAATTGTAATATTTAATATATACTGATAATAAAAGATAAATTGAGCACACTTATAACTGCAGGATTCAAACATAATTGAAGTATTACAATTTTAATACTTTTTTTACTTTCTTAAAATATGTATACATTTTTTAAAAACCTCTGTAATTTTGCACACATTTACCATACCTAACTTATTTCACCCTTTCCACTAACCTTTCCAGCCTCCGGTAACCACAATTCTACTCTGTCTCCATTAGATAAATTATTTTTAATATTTAGTTCCTACATATGAATGAGAATAGATGAGATTTTTCTTTCTGTGGTTGGCTTATTTTACTTAACATAATAGAACATCATTTTATAGTATAACATTTATGATGTATATATTACTAGAAAAGAGATTATGGCATTAAATCATGATTAATGTAAAAAATTTGTGTAGCAAATAATAATTTGACTAATTTTACTGAATGGTAGGTTAGACTAATTAAAAAAAGAAAAAACCAAATCTTCAACCCTTCTTTTTTTTGTATAGAGTCACCAGGGTAGAGTGTCCTGGCATCATAGCTCACAGCAACCTCAAACTGCTGGGCTCAAGGGAACATCTTGCCTCAGCCTCCTGAGTAGCTGGAACTACAGGTGCTTGGCACTACATCAGGCTACTTTTTCTATTTTTAGTAGAGACAGGGTCTTTCTCTTGCTCAGGCTGGTCTCAAACTCCTGAGCTCAAGCTGCCCAACTGCTTTGGCCTCCCAAAGTGCTAGGATTATAGGCATGAGGCACCACACTGTACTTTAACACTTTTATAAGACTTTTTGCTTTACAATACTTTCAAGAAAATAAGTGAGACCATTTCTTAAAGGAATGTTCTTGTCATGCTGAAGTATTCAGAACTTGATAGAGAATAAAGAATTATTTCATATTTAGACAAAGCTGTTCTTGTTTACAGATGAACGTGCACATCACTATGTGAGACATTAGCAGCTGGAAAATTTCTGGTTTCCCCACTTACCTCTGGGGCCCAGAGTGTCATTTCCCTATCACCAGGATAAATAATAACAAGGATATTACCTATATCCCCATTTGTTCTTGAAAGGTGAGTGAAGGCCCAAAGCATAAATGGTGGTCAGTATTATTTGTGAGAAAACTACGTAAGAAATGTTCCTTATATATTCTAAAACTGTATGTATGTGAAGTAATGAAAATATCTAAAACATACAAAATAATTTAGGTGAATTAGATTCTACAAACCAACACAGAACCCATATACACTTGTGTCTATAGTGACACCTTTATGCCCTCTTCTTATCATTTTTAACAGAATTGCTTACAAAAGCATTGATTTTCTCTGGAGATCAAACTTAATGAAGCCAAGAGGAACTTGTAGAGATGAAGCAAAGGAAGTACATCCAATTGGTTGTATTTCACTAAAGAGCTGTTACTAAAACTGCTCGTAAACTATTAATAAAGTGACTCTTCTATTCAACCTCTTTTACAAAAAAGGAACCTGGATCTGAAATATATTAAAAGATGGAAAAAATAAGTTTGACTGTTTTATATTATCTAGCATAACTCAAATAAAAGAAATATCACCTGATCAGTTTAGATCTGTTGGGGTCACCTTTTTTTCCAGAAGTTTTGACATAATATATTTTTTTTGTTGAGTGCCTACGTGTCCAATATAAATTGAAAAATAGTTTTGACACACACACACACACACACACACATATATATATGTCAATATATATATATATTTTTTTCTTTTATCTTTATGAGGTCCCTGAGGATGACCATTGCACAGAACCACACCATCACTGGATTCCTTCTTCTGGGTCTGCTGAGGTACACTCCAACTCACTTCTGTCTCTTTGCACTTATCACTATGGTGTTCCTTATTACACTGACTGGAAACAGCCTCCTGATCCTGCTGATCCTGGTGGACCCCTGTCTTCATACCCCTATGTATTTTTTCCTCTGGCAGCTCTCTCTCATTGACAACCTGTTCACACTTGCCATTGTCCCCAAGATGATGTCTGACTACCTTCTGCACAAAACAATCATCTCTGTTTTTGGATGTGGGAACCAAATCTTCCTGGGATTGGCTCTAGGTGGAACTGAGTGTATCCTCTTGGGCCTCATGTCCTATGACCGGTATGCTGCCATCTGCAAGCCTCTACATTACCCACTACTCATGAACTGGCCCCTCTGCAGGCAGATGGCTATTGGCTCATGGGTGAGTGGTGCTTTCAATGCCTTGATACACACTGTCTATACCATGAGATTTTCCTTCTGTGGACCCAGGGAAATCCATCATTTCTACTGCGAACTTCCTACTGTCTTGCATCTTTCCTGTGAAGATACTTTGACCTATGAGATGTGGGTATTGATCAGTACCACCATACTGCTTCTTATTCCATTCTCCGTCATCCTTGCCTCCTACACACTCATCCTAGTCACCATCATCCAAATGGCTTCTGCTGAGGGCCGGAAGAAAGCATTCTCCACCTGCTCATCCCATTTGACAGTGGTCAGTCTGTATTATGGTACCATCATTTTCATGTACATGAGGCCAATCTCTTCCCACACTCCAGGCCAAGATAAAGTAGTATCTGTATTCTACACCATTCTGACCCCCATGTTCAACCCCATGATTTATAGTCTTCGAAATAAAGATGTGATGGGAGCCCTGGGAAAAATGTTATGGAAGTGTTCATTATATTCTAAAATGTGAATATAAAGGTCCAGCAGATGTTGTGTGTTCTTGGGTCTTACTGTTAGCTTTACTATATGATGAATTTTGATTATCTAATGACAATCATATATTAGTCTGTCAACTATAGGCATGCAGTGTTGCATTCAATATATTAACAAAGTACATTTATTATTAAATAAATAAATCTGAATAAGCAATGGTATAGGATACCCATGTGCTAATTATTGCACTGAGAAGGCAATTCAAATAACAAATTCCAAAACTAGAGCACCAAATTAGAGAGACATTTAGAAACCATAATAAGTCACAAGGTAATGATTAGAAACATGAAAATTGGGCTAGTGTGAGGGACAGACAGTGAGTTAGCAGGAATAGAAGGTCTTCCCTGGTGTCTTTTTGTTTGTTTGTTTGTTTTTAATTGCTGTATTATTGTTGTTGTTTTCTTTTTTTTTTTTT
>NW_003852790.1:84629-105776 GCF_000181295.1 Otolemur garnettii
GTGCACTCTTCAATCTTCTCTCTTGTCTCTGCTCCAAACCATCAGCTAATTTGCTAAGCTTCTGTCCTTTCAGCCCCCTTCTGGATGGGAGCTTCTGTAAAGAGCTGGCTGCAGTCCGCCATCTTGGCTCCGCTCATGTAAGTCTTTTTAAAGTAATTGTATATCTAATTTAATATTCAGTCCTTTATATCATTTCAAATTGTTACTTTTTTCCTCATTCTCCAGGTGAGAGGTTGCTGTCCTCCTCTCCACCATGTTCTTATTCTCTAACCTTATGCTTTGGCTCAGAGCCTTCAGCAGCAGCTCAGTTCTCAAACAAGACAACTGGAGTCCTGTTTCAATGCTTTCTTTTTTCATTTCAGAATATTAAGGGGTACACATGTTGTGTCTGCATACTTTGTTTTTGTACAGACTGAGTGAAATTTATACATGTAAGTGTGCCTTTCACCCAGATAGTGTACATTGTATGCAATAGATGTGAATATACCCATCCTCTCCTCTCTCTACTCTCAGCTTTATTTTCATTGAGATTTACTTCCATATGTGCACTTAAGTGTTGATTGATTAGATCCAGTTGATATTTAGTACATGTGTTTGTTTGCCCATTCTTGTAGTGTTTCCCTTAGAAAAATAGTTTCCAGTTCCCTCTAGGTTGTCTAAAAAGTTATGAGATGGCCATATTTTATGGCCAAATAGTTCTTCATATTATGCATATATCACATTTTCTTGATCCATTCATGTATTGGTGCACTTGGGTTGTTTCATGTCTTTGTGACTAAATTGTGCTGCTATAAACATTCCAGTGCAGGTAGCACTGGAATAAAATTACCATTTTTCTTTGGATATATACCCAGTAGTGGAATTGCTGGATTAATAGTAGGTCTATTTTAAGTTATTTCTTTTCTTTTATTTAAATTTCAGATTAATAGAAGGGTACATATGATTAGGTTCCATTGTTTGTGTTTGTTAGGTAAAGTCCAAGTTGTAGGTTAGCCCTTCACCCAGATGTGCCATATTCCCTTACATTGTGTCTATTAAGTGAGAGCTTACCAAACTCACTCCTTCATACCCTTTCTCTCCTCCCTCCCCTGACTTTAAGTTCTTTTTGAGGTATCTGCAAACAATTTCTCATAAAAGTTGCCTTAGTTTACCACTAACAGTATTATAAGATTTCTTTTCTCTCCACATTCACACTAGCACTTGTTGTTTGGGGACTTTTTAGTATGAAGCATTCTCTTTGGAGTTAGGTAATATCTCATTTTAGTTTGAATCATCACATATACTCTTATTTGACAACATGAATGTTACTTTTTTGCATTATTATTATTGCTTAATTAAAAAAAGAATATTTAAGAGAAACAAACTTTCTCCTGTTACAGAAATGAAATAATTTTATTATATGTTTATTAAATTTACTGAGGTAAAAACAAAACAAAACAAAACAAAATATACATGCATTGAAATGTCAAGTTGTGCTCCATAGATACATAAAATTATAATGCATCAATTAAACAATAAATAAATGCTTTAAATTTTTCCAATATTTTTTAAGCCTTAAAAAAAATTAAAAATGGACCAATGCTATTTCTTTCCAAATAGAAGGTATAATTAATTCATATACTAGAAACCATAAGAAATTTGAGAACATTGAGGGTACTATAGGCAAGAAATATTTAATTACTGGATATTTTCCATATATTATTCCACCAAAGTCAATAAAAACATTATTTTTATTATCAATTTTAATAAGAAAATTGTTTTATAATTTAATGGGCATTTCCAAAGAAAGAAAACAATTACAGGCAGGGTATAGTGGCTCAGGCCTATAATTTTAGCACTTTGGGAAGCTAAGATGAGAGGATCCTTTGAGTTCACATGTCCAAGACTAGTCTGAGCAAGAGTGAGACCTAGCTCTACTAAAAATAAAAAAATAGTCATGTGTTACCATGGGTGCCTGTAGTTCCAGTTACTTGCATGGCTGAGGTAGGAGGATCACTTAAGCCCAAGAGTCTGAGGTTGCTGTGAGAGAGGCTGAGGCATGGCACTCTAGTTAAGGGCTCTGTCTCAAAAAACAAAAACAATTTGAACATATATAAAACCCCTCAAAATATTAAAGATAACTTTCATATATGTAATATTTTAGTAATTTCTACTTATGTGTTTTTATTAAATTAATCTCATTGCTTTCTAATGTATTAAATCTTACTGCCAATATAAACAAAACTGAAAATGAAATTAATGTATGCATATGAACTCAAGTTTCTATAGGAGAAATAATAAAAATTTAAAATAGAAATTAATATATGTAGAAATATTCATTTCTGGGCATCTACAGAACAACAACATATAAAATACAGAATTTCCTAAAATATTTGAGACACATAATATTGAGATAATCTGAATAAACATGTTTCTTTTCTCACTAAATTGACCCTTAACACACTTTGAAACATATTATTGGAACTCCTTCTTCAATCTTGGCCTAAGTTTAGCCTATGTTATTCGTGATTTAGCCTTGACCATCCAACTCTCAGTGTACATTCCTCAAGAGAACACAAGCAAAACAAGCATTAAACTTATTCTCCAGATAAAGAAAGACTAACATAGTGATTGCTGCCAAGTCTTCATGAAGGTCTCTCAAATCCCAAGTGTAAGGATGAGAGGTGGAGATTATATATATATGTTTTACTCAGAAAAATGACTTTTTCAGATGATGGTAATAGGATTGCAGTCAGCTAAACAAAGCAGTAAGTTTTTGAAAACGGAGAGACGATAAACTGCACTCATTCTAATGTATTTTTTACTTTTATTGATCACATTGAAAGGGACTCTTTGGACAGTGCTTATGAAAACTTTGTTTCTGAAATAGATTGGAAGTGATATGGAAGGACCAAGGACTATATTTTTACAACACTATTAAGCAGAAATCATGAAATATGAAATGCAGACTACAAAAAGTGGTTCTGAAGGTAATCCATAAATGTGATCTCTGGATGAAAGGGAAGTTATGGTCAATAGAAGAGATGGGGCCACAAAATAGGGTATGTTTTTGATAAGCTCTCACTAAACTGAGGAATTCAAATTCACAACAAAGATTGTAGAAGGCAGCATTCCCTACTTCCAGCTTGGTTACTTTTTGTTTGTTTTGTGCTGTTCTTTTTGCTGTAAGTGATGAAAGATTATAAGATGTTTGTTATAATCTTATTGCATACCTAAAAATACTAGTGCTATTTTAATATGAAAATATAAAATGGACCTTAAAACAAGGGCAAAGTAAGAATGGTCAAAATTACCAGTCTATGGAGCAATAAGATTTTTTTTTTTTAATTAAAGGATGCCTTCTGGAAATGAAGCAGGTTACTCTATGATTTGTGGTTGTGTTATGGTTATTCAGATTTTGTTTTTATATCCAATTTGTGACAAATTAAAGTGATTTTTGCTATTAATGTTTACAATGTATTTTTTTCACTTCCTGTACACAAGATAAACTTCTAGTGAAATAATAGTAATATTTACATTAGAACCAGGTAGAGTTTTGGGGAGAATCAAATGGGCACAGTAAATGGAAACAATTTGAAAACTATGTCATTTAAAAAAAAAACTATGTTATTGTTCAATCATAATGATAATGAGTGAGGTCAATTATGTTGATGGTGATAACAATGATGATGATGAAGATGTTAAAATTTGCAGCTACTCTTTAATAATATCTTATGCACAGTCATGCAATATGTATTCATTATGTATTATCTCACAGACAGCTTATAATAACCCATGTATCCTTATCGCTGTTCTAATTATGAAATATGGGGTTAGAGAGTGAAATTCATCAAGAAAGGTTTATGGATCTCCTAAGTGTAAGAGCTAAAACTAGATCTAGTTTTAAAATCTAGATTATCTCTAGTGAACTAGTTCAATGAAGCTGAGTAAGCCCATCTTCATTTCAAAACAACATTTAAGGGATCTATTTTTTTTTCTTTTCTTGAGACAGCACCTCAAGCTATCCCCCTGGGTAGAGTGCTGTGACATCACAGCTCACAGGAACCTCCAACTACTGGACTCAAGTGAGTCTCCTGCCTCAGCTTCCCAAGTGGCTGAGACCACAGGCACCTGCCACAATGCCCAGCTATTTTTTGGTTACAGCCCTCATTGTTGTTTTGGCAGGCCCGGGCTGGATTCGAACCCGCCACCTTAGGTGTATGTGGCTGGTACCTTAGCCACTTGAGCCACAGGTGCCAAAACTAAGGATATATTTTTGTAATCAGTTTCTATGTATCTATGAAAATGTCTGTCTACCTACTTACCTATCTATTTAACCCATCTATGTTGATGCTCCGTTGTGGAATTTTATGAAGATATATAATTTAGAAACACATATACACAAGCAAATATTCACTGTATATTCTACACTTCTTCTTCTTCTTTTTTTTTTTCTTTTGCAGTTTTTGGCCAGGGCCAGGTTTGAACCTGCCATCTCTAATATATGTGGCTGGCACCCTACTCCTTTGAGCCACAGGCACTACCCTATTCTACAATTCTTCATACCATGAAAAAATTATGGTTTTACAACTAAAAATACACATAGCTTAAATATTAAATGAGTTATTCCTAAGTGAGTAAAATGATATAAACCATGATGTACTCTGCATTTTTTCTTTAGTAAAATATGCTCTGGCAACAATAGAAGGAAGAAGGAATCTCTTACAGGATTTCTCATAAGGTTACTGTGGGAAATCTCGTCTTAGACTCCAGAGGACACTCCTTTGTGTCATCTGATTGAGATTCTAGATAACTTATGGCAATGTCAGATATAATTCTTACAATATACATGTAAATTCACATATGGCCAGCTTCTTTTAAGAAACTGATGCTGACTATATGGAGTCAATGTCTTCAAAACCCTCCCAGTAAAAATAACCCTGTCACCTAGGTTATTGATTCTGAAACCTGCATGTGAGAAAAGAAGATCACTTTCTGGAACATCAGGATATTTCATGTATCCTTAGAAGAGAGGAAGTGATCCAGATTTCTACAAAACTTGGTGAAGGGTGTCTTGGATTTTAGAGACATTTAAAAGTTTAATCTGAGATTTCTTTAAAACTTCCCACAAGCCAATTTAAGGCCACTTTTTTGTTTGTTTTATAAATCCATACTCTTGCTGTATCTGTGTAAGTGATCAGACCAACTCTAATGAGAACAGTTTTATTGTATCATCAGTAATGGTCTTTTTTTGAGAAAAGTTTTAATCAAAAGTGAAGAGACTTTAAGAACAAAATCTGTGCTTCAGTGCCAAATTAATTATCTAGACTTGAGAGAACATTGCCTTGGTTCTCACCTCTGTCACTAGGCCACTGTGCAATAATGAATAACTCTCTTCACATCTGTTATTCACTCTGAGACTATATTCGATAAATCCATGTCTTCTACAAATATATGAGCCAATAAAATGTGTCTTTTATTAGTATCTCATTTTTAACTCTAAAGAGAAGCACAGGAAAGATTAAATTTTAAACATTAAAATAAACATATTTGTGCTTAAAAAATTGTATATACTTTCTCAACACTTATCACCTATATAAAGTTTTTATTTCAGTAATTTAAAGTCTTTGTTTTCTTTTTTTTGAGACAGAGTCTCACTTTGTCACCCTCGGTAGAGTGAGTGGCGTCACAGCTCACAGTAACCTCCAACTCTTGGGCTTAGGTGATCCTCTTGTCTCAGCCTCCTGAGTAGCTAGGACTACAGGCATCCACCACAACACCTGCTATTTTTTGTTGCAGTTTGACCAGGGCCAGGTTTGAACTTGCCACCCTTGGTATGTGGGGCCAGCACCCTACTCCCTGAGCCACAGGCACTGCATCCCCACTTTTAATGCCTTTTTTTCTTTATTTCTTTTATTTTTGTTTTGGGTGATTAAAAAGTGGGCCAACATTATTTCAAATTTATTAATATTTTTAAAATATTTGAGGATCAAGCTAAACTATGCATTTTGAAAAGTTTATATAAATTTATATTTACTGATATATGTGTAACATACATATATATATATGGATATACATATATGTGAACTTTATTTATAAATATGTGTGTGTATGTGTGTGTACCTTAACAGCTGGATATCTAGGGAAGTTCATTTAACATCTCTGAATCTCAGTTTTGTCATCTATAAAATGCCAGTGATGATATTAACCTGAAAAGCTTATTTTTAGGATTAAATCCAGTAGATTTAAATTCAGACATAATCCAGGTTCCAATATGTAGAAATAGCCATTCAATACAGGTTCATGCTTCTTTCTTTCCTTTCATGTAGGATGTAGTATAGGTTCAAGTTTGTTTTCCCTACTGACTCTGAAATCATCATCAGAATTTTTTTTTTAATTAAGTCAAATACACATAGATCATGAATACATTCATGCACATGTGGGATACAATGTGCTGTTTTTTTTAATACAATCTAATATGGTTACATTAAGCCAATCAAAATAGCTTTCACCTCATTTACTTGATTATTGTGCCAAAACATTTATGTTCTACATTTCACAGATTTGACTTTTACCCTTGTCATATGTTCCAGAGGTGTGATCCCACCTTTTACTGTCCCTCTGTCAAACCTCCTTCCTTCCCTCCCTTCCCACCCCATTTCTCTCCATCATCCTGGAGTATAGTTGTGTTCTATTTTTTAAAATGATCTTTCCTCCTGTGTATAATGTCATAAATACTGGTGCTTAGATTGCACAAGTATAAGAGGGCATTAATCAAGGCAAGAGAAATATTTTTAGATAGGCTTAAAATAAATTACTTATAGTTATTTCATTGGGTTAAAAAAAGTCGAAGAGATAAAAATAACCTATTTGGATTTATTTTTATATAAGAAAAAATGTCCCAAGAATATTATTGAAATAGATATATATTGAAATAGATATATATTGGCCTGTCAGGGTAGGTGTCTAATTTTATTTGAGTAATGTGATTGGTAGGATATTAGAATATCAGAAATCTTTTTGTTTTGTTCTGTTTTGTTTTGAGACAGAGCCTCAGGCTGTCCCCCTGGGTAGAGTGTCATGGCTTCACTGCTCATAGCAACCTCCAACTGCTGGGCTCAAGCGAGTCTCCTGTCCCAGCCTCCCAAGTAGCTGGGACCATAGGCGCCCGCCACAATGCCCGGCTGTTTCTTGGTTGCAGCCATCATTGTCGTTTGGTGGGCCCTGGCTGGATTCGAACCCAACACCTTAGGTGTATGTGGCTGGCGCCTCAGCCGCTTGAGCCACAGGCGCCCAGCCAGAATATTAGAAATCTTAAAAAAAGATTTCTCCTGAATTGGCAGTCAGGAGACAAAGCATCAATATCAAACCTTATATGTCATTTATTATTTCTGTTCTATATTCATTTTTCCTCTTCATTAAATTAGGATAATATTGAATATCTCTTGGGAACTTTGTCAGAGGCAGCCTTATATAAAATACAAATGATGGAAATGATTGTGGTGTTAATTGCATCAGCAATTTCAAGTATTACATTTAGTACATTCCAATAATCAAACTACTAATATAAATTATATACTATTGCATCAGTATAAATGTTCTAGTCTCAAAATAAACTACTGATTCCAAATTATAGTTTTTAAAATAATTTTTTTTAATTGCCCTTTACCAACCATAAGGGGCTATTGCTTCAATTGCTCTGCAAAGGCACAGTGACCAGCTAAAGTTTTCTTAAAATGTATTTGGAAATACAATTATGGAATAGTTTTAGTACATTTCAATTTTCTTTTACCTTTACATTAGAATAAATGCACATAAGATAAAATGCAACATTTTAATCATTTTTAAATGTACAGTTCCATGGTATTAAGTACATTTATATTGCTGTGTGAACATTCACCCATTCTGCATCTCCAGAATATTTTCATTGTCCTCAGTGAACATTTTGTTCTCATTAAATAACTACTTGTTGTATCTCCCTTCCCCTCTCCTCTGGCATTCACCATTCTACTTCTGTCTCTATAAATTTCACTATTCTGGGTACTTCATAGAAGTGAGTTCATATGAGATTTATCCTTTTGTGACTGACTTATTTCATTTAGTTTAATGTCTTCAAGGTTCTTCCATGTTGCAACATGTGTAAAAATGTCTTTTGTCTTTAAAGCTGAATAATATCCCATCATATGTACATACCACATTTTGTTTATCAACTCATCAGTGGATTGACATGCCTAAATGTCTGCTTTTATTTCTTTTGAGTACACATTTAAAAGTGTAATTCCTGGGTCATATTTTAATCCAATGTCTAATTTTTTGAGTTATAACTATACCAACAGTCTGGGACTTTTTTTGTCTTTATTAAATCATACCTGTGTACATTAATACATTTATGGGGTACAATGTGCTGATTTGATATATAATGTGGAATATGTACATCTAACTAATTAGCATAACCATCTCCTTGCTTACTTATTTGTTGTGGTAAGACATTTAATAGTCTGAGACTTAAGATGATTTTTTGACTTTACAATAGGTTTATTAGGTTGTAACTCCATTCTAAGTCAAGGAGCATCTGGACTTAAGATGATTTACTTATGTTTCTTTACTTTTTGATGAGTTTAATTACAGTATTAAATGCAGCTTTTGACTTATAATATTTTTGACTTAATATGGGTTTGTCAGGACATAACTCCGTTGTAAGTTGAGAAGCATCTGTACCAATTCCACAGTGGTTGTATCATTTAACCCATCAATGATACATGAGGTTTCTAATTTCTTCACATCATTTTCAAACATAATTTTGCTTCTTTAAAAAACGAAAAGCTTTCCTAATGAATGTGACATATGCCTCTGAGTACCATTTCCCTAATTATTACTGATGCTGAGTACGTTTTCATGTGCTTGTTATCCATTTGGATATCTTTGGAGAAATGCCTATTCCAGACCTTTGCTCTACTTTTAGTTGAGTGTTTTATTCCTTTGTTAAATTGTAGGAGTTATTTATTTCTTATGAGATTGTGATTACAGACATTTCTTCAATTCTTCACATTGCCTTTGTACTTTCTTGATAGTGTCCTTTGATGCACAAAAGTTTTTAATTTTGATGAAGTCCAACTTACCAACTTTTTTCTTTCGTTGTTTGTGCTTTTGGTGTCATATCCAAGAAATCACTGCTAAATTCAACATGATGAAGTTTTTCCTTATGTTTTATTTCAATAGTTTTATAGTTTCAGCTTTTACATTTAGGTCTTTTGTTCACTTTGACTTAGGTTTTCTATCTATAGTAAGATAAATATCCAGTTCCAATTTTTTTTTAATGTGGATATTCAATTTTCCCAATGTCATTTGTTTAAATAAATGTATTTTCCTCATTGGGTGGACTTGGTTCCCTTGTCAAAGGAAAAAAAAAATACGACTATGTATTTGAGAGTCTATTTCTTGACTCTCTGCTTTCTTCCTTTGATCTGCATTTGCTGGCTTTATGCCAATACTACCCTGTTTTGATCACTGTAATTTTTAGTAAGCCTTTTTTTAAAAACAGAATCTCACTCTTTTGCCCTGGTTAGAGTGCCATGGCCTCATAGCTCATAGTAGCTTCAAACTCTTGAGTTTAAGCCTCCCAAGTAGCTGGGACTAAGGGTGCCCACTACAATGGTTTGCTATTTTTTTTTAGAGATGGGGTCTCATTTTTGCTTAGGCTGGTCTCAAACTCCTGAGCTAAAGCTATCCACCTGCCTCAGCCTCCCAGAGTGCTAAGATTACATGCGTCAGCTCCTGCCCAGCCTTTTAGAAAGTTTTGAAATCAGAAAGCCTGAGTCTTTCAAATTTGGTGTGTTTTTGAAAAAAAAAAATTATTCAAGATAATTTTGATTATTCAGGGTCCCATGAGATTCCATACAAATTTCAGGCTGTATTTTTCCATTACTGAAAAAAAATCTTTTATTAGGATTTTGATGAATTTTTAGATAATTTCAGCTATTTTTCATATCTTAAAATTATCAAGTAGTCTAATTCATAAATATTGGATGTATTTTCATTTATTTGTGTCTTCTTTAATTGCTTTTATCAACATTTTGTTATTTTCAACATACAAGTTTTACATTATTGGTCATGTTTATTCCTAAATATTGTATTCCTTTTTGATGCTATTATACATTAAATTGTCTTCCTAGTCTCCTTTTCAGATAGTTTGTTGTTAGTATAATTAAATATACCTGGTTTTTGTAGTTGCTATCAATTTAGTTTCCTAAAATTTTGCTAATTTATTATTGCTAACATAAATGTGTGCTTAGAATCCTAAAATTTTCTACAATATATTATTGTGACACATGAAATACAAATAATTTTACTTACTTCTTTGAAATTAGGATACCTTTTATATCTTTTCCTGTCTAATTGCTTTGGTTTAACTTTCACCAATATGTTGGAAAGAAGTAGTGAAATTGAGTATCCCTGTCTTGCTCGAAATCTTAGATAAAAGCTTTTAGCCTTTCATTATTGAGTATGATATGGCTGTGGATTAAATTCTTTAGTATGACATAATTTTTATATTATTTTAATGTTTTATTCAAGTAATGAGGAGATATGTCAATAGCCTACAGGGTAAAATCTTAATTAGTCACACCCCAAAAGCTGTGACTTCAAATTATACCAGTTTCCCTGTACTTTCCCATGCATTTTTAAACATATTCGTATCATCTAGTGCTTGATTCTTGTATCCCAAATATTCCTATAGCTCCTTGATTCATGATTAAGGCCACTATGGATGGCAGTACTCCCCCTCCTCCACATCAGCACCTCCACAGTTCTTATCTTTCTTCCATTTTCTTAACACAGTTATATTCTACTTTATTTCTGGGGGAGGGGTTAACAGCACCCTTCATTTCCTAGAATTTATTGCTGAAATAAAAATTAATTATTGTAAAACCTGATTTTATTTATACATTTTTATCATTATTAATAGTGTTATTTCCCTGAAGAAGATTTTAGGATTTTGTCTTTATAGGTGATACTGGGTATTTTTAAAAGAATATTTTCAAGAAGACATAATTTTTTGAAAATATTTTTCAGTGAAATGTTTGCTATTTACTTTTTATAATTATTGCATGCTATTCGAAGGTGGAAGCTCATACATTTCAGTTCTGAGGAATTTTTTTTTGCAATATAAACTTCATATTACTTTGCTGTATATATTCCTAGATATGCCCATAAGCATATATTGGTCCTTCTATATTAATTTTCTAATTTTATTATTTTTTCTAAGTGTTTTTTTTTTTTTTTTTTTTTTTTGAGACAGAGCCTCAAGCTCTCCCCCTGGGTAGAGTGCTGTGGCATTACAGCTCACAGCAACCTCCAACTCCTGGGCTCAAGCGAGTCTCCTGCCTCAGCCTCCCAAGTAGCTGGGACTACAGGCACCCGCCACAACGCCTGGCTATTTTTTTGGTTGCAGCCATCATTGTTGTTTGGCGGGTCCAGGCTGGGGAATCAAACCTGCCACCTTAGGTGTACGTGGCTGGCGCCTAAGCCGGTTGAGCTATAGGCGCCAAGCCTTTTTCTAAGTGTTAACCTTTTCATGGTATTGCATTTACCTTTATTCTGATGGATTTCCCCTTTGTCTTTTGAAGCTTTCATTTAATATTTTATCAATTACTATATTTTTAATTTCTAAGAGTCCTTTATTGTTAGTTGTCACTTCCTTTTATAGAGCTAATAATACTCATTTTGTGGATTTCATGGCATCTCATTCTTATTTGAATGTATGAATTAATAACTAAGAAAACAATTGCTTTTCCACATTTCTTCAATCATTTTTTAATTTATTGTATACATATATATGTATGAGTGTGTGTATGTTTGTAACTGTGTGCTTATGTGTTCATGCACAGTGTGTGGATCTCTTTCATATTGTTGTACTTCCTTAAAAATCTGGTGATCTTTGACTCTACAGCCCTTTCGGTCAAACTATATAAATTTGTACACGGATATCTTATGTTTGGGGTAGAATTCTCTGACCCATCTCCATGCTATTTCCCCCTTTTTTCCATTAGGTGACTTACCATTTCTCTATTACTTTCTTTGAACAATCCACAAAACAATGTATAAAATAATTTTATCTAAGAATGAAAGAAGCAAAGAGACAGAATATATAACCTGTTTGGGGAAAGCTAGAGCAGAAATATGAAAGCTAAAATAAATATGGTATGTACATATTTGGGTAAAGGATCTGCTTTATCTGTTATTGAATATTCGGAAATTGGATGAAGAGATAAAAGAGAAAGGATTCTGGTGAATTGTGGGAATTACAAGCACGAATTAATAGGACTTTGTGTAAGAGGTACTTGGCAATAAAGATTCATTATAAAGTATCTCAGGAATGGAAAAAAATATCCAATGTACTCAGTACTACTATGAAACCAATTTATAATCACTCACCCTTTCATATGAGAGATAAATCACAACTATAGCCCAGGATGAAGAGGGGAAGGGGAGAGGGATGGGAAGGGAGGGAAGTGGTTTGATAGAGAGAGGGTTAATGGGGGCACCACACCTATGAAGCATATTGCAAGGCTACAAGTCAAATCTATCAAGTATTGAACATAAATATCTTAACACTGTGATTAACTAAATGAGGTGAAAGCTATGTTAATTAGTAGGATGTAAGCACTCCAATTTGTACAAATAATCAACACATTGAATCCCACAAAGGCATAAGTGTATTCATGATCTATGTATATATGACTTAATGAAAAAACCAAAATAAAAAAAAAAGATTTCTAAACAGAAGAATTAAATAATGATAACCAATTTAAAGGAATTTTGACTTGACATTGTTGTGCAAATACCACTTGAAAGAGAAATATAGTTCCTCAGAATATAGGCTGATGTAGTTTTTTGGATAAGTCTTTAAAATAAATACAGAAGACAATTTTTCTCATAAGGGCAATGCTAACTTATTAATAATGTGCATCTATAATGTATGGCTCTATGCTGACCTTCTATGTATAATGTTTTGAGTATAACATCTGACTTTTATGATGCCTGAGTTTATGTCAGGCATTAAAACATTCATAACCCATTGAAGCTGTAATAGAAATGTTTTATTCTTATAAATTTATATACTTCTTTAAAAATTTGGTCATAGGTATTTATTTCCCTTATTGAATGTAATCACTGGTTAAGAAAGTAAGATTTTAGCTTTTAAAATATAGAAGATAGGTTCTTCTTTTAAAGGCTGTAAAATTTTATGAATAATTTAGTCTAAAATAAGAAATTTTTTAAAAAATTGGTTTAAAATTCTATAATGTAGGTTTGGCGCTGTAGCACAGTGGTTACAGCACCAGCCACATAGCAATTGGCTGTCAGGTTTGAACTCGACATGGGCCTGCTAAACAACATTGATAACTGTAACAAAATATAGCTGCACATTGTGGTGGATTCCTGTAGTCCCAGCTACTTAGGAGGCTGAGGCAACAGAAACTCTTAAGCCCAAGAGTTTGAGGTTTCTGTGAGCTGTGACACCATGGCTCTCTACCAAGGGCAACATAGAGAGACTATCTCAAAAAAAAAAATGCTGTAATGTAGCTCCTCTTATTCACTGTTTTGCTTTCTATAGATATGGTTATCTGTGATTAACTATGATCTGAAAAAAAATTTTTTTTTTTGAGACAGAGCTCAAGCTGTCGCCCTGGGTAGAGTGCTATGGCTTCACAGCTCACAGCAACCTCCAACTCCTGGGCTCAAGTGAGTCTCCTGCCTCAGCCTCCTAAGAAGCTGGGACTACAGGTGCCCGCCACAATGCCTGGCTATTTTTTTTTTTTTTTTGTTGCAGCTGTCATTGTTGTTTAGCAGGCCCGGGCTGGATTCGAACCTGCCAGCTCAGGTGTATGTGGCTGATGCCTTAGCCGGTTGAGCCACAGGTGCCGAGCCTGATCTGAAAATATTAAACAGAAAATTCAGAAATAGACAATAAGTTTTAAATTGGTTCAGTAGTAGCTGTAGGCTACATCACAATGCCTGCCTTACTCACCTCACTTTATTTCTTTATGCCAGCGTTTAATCATCTCACATCCACACAAGAAAAAGATGGGTAAATATGATATAATAAGATATATAGAGAGAGACCACAGTTATATGACTTTTACACCAGTATATTGTCATAATTGTTCTATTTATAGAACAATTGGCAATCTCTTACTATTTCTAATTTATAAATTGAACTTTATTATAGATATGTACGCATAGGAAAAATCAGCGTATATAGAGTTCAGTCCTATCTCCAGTTTTAAGCATGCACTCAGAGTTGATAAACACATTCTGTGGCTAAAGAGAACCTACTGGAATCAGCTTGCTTATTTTTATATCTCTTTTAGAAAACATCACATGAATTCCCCATGGAATATTATAATCAAACATCAACTGATTTCATCTTATTGGGGTTGTTCCCACCATCAAGAACTGGCCTTTTCCTCTTCACTCTCATAGTTCTTATTTTCCTAATGGCGGTAATTGGCAACCAGACCATGATCCTCCTCATTTTCCTGGATGCACACCTCCACACACCCATGTATTTCCTACTTAGTCAGCTCTCCCTTATTGACCTCAATTACATCTCCACCATTGTCCCCAAGATGGCTTCTGATTTTCTGTTTGGAAACAAGACTATCTCCTTCATTGGGTGTGGGGTACAGAGTTTCTTCTTCCTGACTTTAGCAGGTGCAGAAACATTGCTTCTCACCTCTATGGCCTATGATCGTTATGTGGCTATTTGCTTTCCTCTCCATTATCCCATCCGTATGAGCAAAAGAGTGTGTGTGCTGATTGTAACAGGATCTTGGATAATGGGCTCTATCAACTCCTGTGCCCACACTGCATATGCACTCCATATCCCTTATTGCAGATCCAGGGCCATCAATCATTTCTTCTGTGATGTCCCAGCTATGTTGACTCTGGCCTGTGTGGACACCTGGGTCTATGAGTGCACAGTGTTTGTGAGCACCACCCTCTTTCTTGTGTTCCCATTTATTGGTATTGCGTATTCCTATGGTCGAGTTCTCTTTGCTGTCTACCACATGCAGTCAGCAGAAGGCAGGAGGAAGGCCTATACAACCTGCAGCACCCACCTCACTGTGGTGACTTTCTACTATGCACCCTTTGCTTACACCTATCTACGACCAAGATCCCTCCGATCTCCAATAGAGGACAAAGCTCTGGCTGTTTTCTACACCATCCTCACCCCAATGCTCAACCCTATCATCTATAGTCTGAGAAACAAGGAGGTGACAGGGGCGCTGAAACGAGTGATGCAGAGAATCTGCTCTGTAAACATGTAGACATACATTATGCCGCTGTCCCCAAGTGTACATCTCTGAAAATATGTAGCAATTAAAAATATAATTTTATTAATAGAGCAGGAACTAAAAATAATCTAAAGAAGAAAATAACTCATATCTGAATAAAATTGTCTTATGAGTAATATGTACAATTCAAAATAACTTTATTTTCTTTAAGCCATTTTGAAAGCATTAATGTTTGCTAATATGTTGTCAATGAGAATTTGTTTTTGTCATGTAGAAAGAAAAAAAAAATTGCCTAACTGAGGTTGGGCATTCAGTATACCACTTTTACTATTTTCAATTTATTTTCTCATAACTTTCAATTTATTTTCTGCTTATATGTTAAACAGAAAAATAAATGTTTTCTGAATGGGTAGACCTAATTGAGTGATGCCATAAGATTTCTTGTTTTTCTCATACGTGCTCATACGTGCTCATTGTAGACCCTTAACTTGCTTATACAATTCAGTCTTTCTTTTAATTTAGGGAACTTTTTATTAAAGGCAGTTAGCAGAGAGCTCATCAGAGATTCTGAAGTCCTTATGCCATGCAGGGTAATGATAAGTTTATGTTTCTTTTAAGGGAACAAATCCTAGGGAAGTAATTTAACATCAAGTACATCTCAGATAGACAATAAGGACTGGGAGGCATCAATGGAAATCAGGAATGATTAAAGTGGATCAAGGGCTTATCTAATGAGTGGGAGTTGAGAATGTCAAGGCCAGTTACCCTTCTGTCTCACACTCAGCACACATTCTGCTTGTATCCTAAATAGACAAGTACAACTCCTACATAGTGACACCTGTCAATGAAGTTTTATTTTCTACCCATTACCTGTCATTCTTTCACTGAAAGAAATTGAGAAAACATCTATGAATAAATTTTATTCATTAATATTACTGCCCAGTAACATACCTAAACATATTTTATAATATCATTATATCCAATAAAAAGTGTATTCTGTGAGGTGAACTTCTAGGTTGAAATGCTATCATTATAGCAGTAACATGTACAGAAACACTCTTTACTCTCTGAGGCATGGCAGAAAGGAGATGGAGTAAGGAGTCTACATAATTTGCATGATCCAGTACAAAATGAAGATATGGGATCTATTGTTCAAAGAGCAAGGAAAAATGCTACTCAATGTACAAAAATATAATTTTTAAATTAATGTACTAGATATAAAATGTAATAAAATTCCAAGCATTCTAGTGTCATAATTGAGTAGACAACAAGTAAAAACCTTTTATCATATAAAGTTTATTGATCATAATGACTTTTCTGCCTCACTTTTCTGTAAATATATTTTATTAGAATATAAAAAATATATACTTTTAGTGATGTCATTTTCAAACAGTATAATTGAAAGTGCTGCAAGTCATTCACGGAATGTGCTATATCACACTTGATTCTTAACAAATTTTAATTTTGAAAATAATCTTTCTGATAATGCTACTGGGGCAATGAGGAGTGTTATAAGATGTAAAACATTTTGACAAATTTCTGAGAAATCATTTCAACATAAAAATTATTATACATTTAAAACTGATAACTTTTAGGGAATAATTTTATTTTAAAAAGGTCTAATTGTTCATAAGAATCAATTTCATTTAAAATCTTAAATGTAATCACCAGAATTTCAGTGATTCTTCTCACATTTCTGATAACTTGTGATAGTCACACCAAAAAGAAAAAAAAAGAAAGAAATGGCTTCACATTTCAATGCCTGTTAATCCCCCTAACTTAAAAGGCAAAGTAAATTAATATAGAATTTTTGTTATTGTTATTAATTGATTCGTCTGAATTTTCACTAAAAAGTGTACTTGCTTTTTATTCAAATAACCTTTAATTTTAATGTTTTATTTATTTAAATGATCCTTCAGTTTTATTCCTATTTTTAAGCCTATATTTGCTTTGCATTATTGTAGCAATTTTAAAGTCATGGATTCTGAACTTACTGAGGATTCCAAAAATGTGCCTGTTGGTCTTTATTGCAATGACCATGTATACTCTTTTATTTTGTAATAGTTTACTGGCAAAGTTTACTGGTGGTGGTCCTTGTATTCAGTCAGGTAGTTAATATTTCAGGAATGCCGCAAGGACTGACTCTGGGACAGAAGACAAAATCTGCCTCCCACAACCAGTTGGCTCTGCTACCAGAAAAGTCACCTCCTCTTCCCAGGAGTGGCCACTTGTGCTGCGTGTTACCTGTGCTGCTGCTGTTGTCACCACCATCAGTCTAGCCCCTTCTCACCCCAGCTACTCCCTTGGGGTTCAGTGGTGGCATGAACTATCCCAAGGTGTGTGTGTGAGCACAAGGGGGAGGGTGCACGCGTGTGCGCCCACGCTCTGTGCAGCTGTTCTGGCCATATGCCCACGAGGCCAGCCCTAAAAAGGACAGAGTGAGTGTGAGTGGTTAGGGAGGAAATGATGTGGTGCAAAGCAGGATAATTATGGGAATATGTTATGGTCTGAATGTTTGCATGACCCCGAGATTCATATTTGCAAATTCTAACCCCCAGTGTGATAGTATTGGGAGCTGGAGTGATGATTAGACAGGCCATGAGCGCAGAACTCCCATTAAGGGAGTTTTACAAAATAGGCTCTAAGGAGCTTCTTCACTTCTTCCACCATGTAAGGACACAGTGAAAAGGCTCCATCTGTGCATGAGAAGGCAGGCCCCTATCAGGCGCTTAATCTGTGGGCAACTTAATCTTGGACTTCCCAGGCTATACATTGTTACAGCAGCTTGAATGGACTATGGCAGATTGTCTTTTGTCAGATGTTATCATTGAAGTAATCTGAGAGAGAATAGAATGAAGTACTGATGCGCATTGTGGCAGGTGCCTATAGTCCCAGCTACTCGGGAGGCTGAGGCAAGAGAATTGCTTGAGCCCAGGAGTCTGAGCTATGATGCCACAGCACTATACCAAAGGTGACAAAATGAGACTCTTCCTTAAAAAAAAAAAAAAGCAGTGATGCTCAGTTCAGACTCTTCACCCATTTCAGATAGAATTCATGGAGAGAATCAGGATACCTAGCTCTGCTGTTTTCTCTAACATGCCAGGACCTTGGGGAAATCATGCCATGTCTCTGAATTTAGTTTGCTACAGAGCAAAATGGAGGTCTTAATACCCTTTAATATCGGTGAATGGTATCAGTCCCCCTTACTGTCATGTCTGCAAAAGCAAGGATAATTCAAATTTTTGTTCCTAAAACTTTAGAAGTGGGGGAAATTGATTGCTAATGAATATTGAGCACAGTAATGCTATCGGAAGTAATTTTTTGAAATCCTTTACCTGGTAGGTCCTCTGGCTCAGGAAAGCAATAAAATAATACCCACTGATGTTGTGTCTGCACCCACAGGACACTCCTTTCCCCTTAAAATTTTAACATTAGTAAGAAAAATATGAGAAGAAGTCAAATTATTCAAATCTCCTTTCATTTACTACATTGTTTATCAGAGCATACACTGGATATTTTGAAAGTTGGATAGTAGTATGGTAAGGCCTCTCAGTTGGAGAATTACCCAATTCATCTCCACCTGAATCCTTGATTCCTCGATCACTGTTTGTCTATTTAGCCATTTTATTTCCTATCCAACTGTTGTCCTATAATTGTTGTTTTGTACATCTCACTCATTCTTTGTTTCATGTCCTCAGATGAGAAGATGCAAGTTTTATAGCATATGATACTTGGATGATTTTAATAATGCACACGGTGTGAATTTGGAGTTTACTTGAGTATTCAATTAGCAAAGTTTGATTTATGTAAAATAAAATGAGTATTCCTCTTTGAAGAATGAATACAGGCAGTCCCTGAGTTACAAATGCCTGACTTAACATACAACTTGCACTTTCAGTGTTTATTACAGGTAACAGGTAAATGAATGTACCTTTCCCAACTTACATACAATTTTGACTTAAGAACAAACCTACAGAATCTTTCTCAATCATAACCTCAGTCAGGCTGCCTGTACCTTTCTCAACACAACAAATTGTAGTTCAACAATGTGATCATGGGAAATGAACTGAAGAAGAGAAGGGTGTGCCATCCCCAAATATGTGGAATTAGCATATTACTTTGAGACAAAACACTGGAGAAATTGTAGTTTCCAAAAAAGGAATATTTGACCTGTCTTTTTTGGCATGGAATAAGCCATAAAGATTCCTCTGGAGTCTTTAGTGCCCTCTGGTACTCTCCCTATATCAGACCAAGAAAATAGACTTTATCATGAGATTCTAGGAATTGAGGTCCTGCATTGAGCCTGAATAAATAAATTTCCTGAGAATACCCTTATCTTCTACTAACTTTACACCCCCACACATCTCCCAATGACTCCCCTAGAATTTACTACTTATACCTAGATCTCCTTTGTCCTGCCATTTCTTTGTCATTTTTCTTTGACAAATGTATTATTCTTTGTCTGAAAAGTATACAAGCAACTTACTCTAGCCATTTCTCTGGACTTCACACTCTTGTGGCGATCCCCATGTACATGAATAACTAGCAAAACTTGTGTGCTTTTCTGTCATTAATCTACCTTGTGTTAGTTTGGTTCTTAGGCTCAGCCAAAAACCCACATAAGAGCTAAGGGGAGGTGGAGGTGAGCTCTCACTTTCCTAGAAAAGTAGTCATTAACTTCTTGTAACTTATTTTAGCCTCTATTCTACCACAGATTTTCAGGAATTTCAGAACAGTGTTAGCACTACCAGAAGCCCTTTGCACTCCCATTTCCAAACGAAAAGTCCTCCCTGTACCATATCTACTTACCATTCTATCTCATAGTAATATTGTTCATTTATAATTTTAAGTCCTAAAAAAGGTATCTTTAAACACCATAGGTTACTTTTAACTGCTTATTCTACTGTGTTATTCTCTGTGTTTGGCCTCTTTTATTTAGATTTATATTTGCAGTATGCTTTCATGTCTCCATCCTTCATTTTTATTCACATGTGGTATTTCACTGTATCATCTCATCACAATGTCTTTACCCATTTTAGAGCTGGCAGACACCCATTAATATTCTAGTATATGCGATACTGTATTGGAGATTGATGTAGAAATCTGCTGGACCATTATGTAAGAGCTCTAACAGGTTATACAGCCAGGAAATGCTGGGTTACAGGACAAGTGCATTTCCAAATTTAATTATAATATAAAAGTGCTTCCAAAGATTGTAAAATTTGCACCCTATAAGAAGTCTTTGAAAAAAAAACATAAAGGCACAATTGCAATTGTAAATTATTCATAACTCAAGATAGAAAATTTATTGGTACTTCAGGCTACAATAAATCCTTACTAACAGAACTTTTAAAAAAAATCTTTGAAAAGGATAATGATCAAATTTATCATCCATACTTTTTTTTTTATTAAATGATAGCTGTGTACATTAATGCAATCATGGGGTACAGTGTGATGTTTTCATATACAATTTGAAATATCTTCATGAAACTGGTTAACATAGCCTTCATGTCATTTTCTTAGTTATTGTGCTACGGTGTTTATATTCTACTTTAAGAAAGATTCACTTGTACCCTTGAAAGATAATCCACAGAGGTGATCCCTTCAGTCACTTTCCCTCCACCCATCCGCCCCTCCCGTCACCTCCCCCTCCCCATATTCTCAGGTTATAATTAGGTTATAGCTTTCATATGAAAGCTATAAATTAGTTTCTTAATAAGGGTGTGTACATTGGATACTTCTTCTTCCATTCTTGTGATACTTTGCTAAGAAGAACATTTTCCAGCTCCATCCATGTAAACATGAAGGACGTAAAGTCTCCATCTTTCTTTATGGCTGCATAGTATTCCATGGTGTACATGTACCACAGTTT
>NW_003852790.1:108933-110652 GCF_000181295.1 Otolemur garnettii
TTTTGTTAGGATGAAATGTTCTGTAGATGTCTGTTAGGTCCAAAAGTTGGATAGTTATATTTAAATCTAAAATTTCTTTGCTAAGGTTCTTTTTGGAGGATCTGTCCAACACTGCCAAAGGAATGTTAAAATCTATGACTGTGATGGAGCTGGGAGAGATCAAGTTGCTCATGCCTGTTTGAGTATCTCTTATAAATTGAGGTGCATTCTGGTTGGGTGCATAGATATTGATAATTGAGATCTCATCATATTGAGTATTACTCTTACCAAATATAAAATGGCCATTCTTATCCTTGCTTATTTTTGTTGGTTTAAGCCCTATTGTGTCTGCGAATAAAATTGCAACACCTGCTTTTTTCTGCTTTCCATTAGCCTGGAATATCGATGACCATCCCTTCACCCTGAGTCTATAATTATCTTTTAAGGTAAGATGGGATTCTTGTATACAACAAATGTCTTGTCTGTGTTTATGTATCCAATCAGCCAATCTGTGCCTCTTTAGAGGACAATTTAAGCCATTCCCATTGATTGAAATTATTGATAAGCCTTGTAGCATTTTGGGCATCGAGTTGTTGAAAAGTCCAGTAGACATTTTTAATCCTTTTGCCATTGTGGAAGTTGGAATTTGTTCAAAAGTTTCTGAGTAAGTTTACTTTCGTGGTGGAGGATTGTACTGGTCATTATGGAGGATAGGGCTGAGAATTTCCTGGAGAACTGGTTTAGTTATGGCAAATTTTTTCAGCATGTGAATGTAGTTAAAGTATTTGATTTCTCCATCATAGATTAAACTCAGTTTAGCTGGATACAGGATCCTCGGTTGAAAGTTGTTTTGTTTTAGGTGGTTGAAGGTCGATGACCACCCTCTTCTAGCCTGAAAGGTTTCAGCAGAGAGATCTGCAGTCATTCTAATACTCTTCCCCTTGTAGGTTATGGTTTTCTCACATCTAACTATTTTCAAAATTTTCTCTTTCATATTAACTTTAGTAAGTTTAATTATGATGTGCCTGGGGGATGTCTTGTTTGGGTTCAGTCGTGCTGGGGTTCTGAAACTGCCTGTTATCTGAATTTCAGAATTTCTTGGCATGTCTGGAAAGTTCTCTTTCATAATTTCATGAAGAAGAGCCTCTGTGTTTTGTGAAGCAATTTTGTCACTTTCAGGAATTCCTATAAGGTGAATATTAGTTTTCTTTGAATTATCCGAGAGCTCTCTGAGAGTAAGATCTGTTTTTGCTCTCCATTTCTTTTGATCTTTGTGCTCCTGCACTTCTTCAAAAGCTTTGTCTTCAATGTCAGAGATCCTTTCTTCTGCCTGTTGCACTCTGTTATGGAGGGATTCCACTGTATCTTTCAGATCCTTATGGGCTACAACCTCTTGTCTCGGTGTTTCAAACTCTTTGGTCATTTTATCTTTGAAATTGTTGAATTCTTGAGATATCTTTTGAATAATTTCTTGAAATTCTAATTCCCTCCATTCTTTCATTCTGTTAATCTCATTTGCTATCCAAATTCGGAAAATGATTTCTGACATCGCAGCCATTTGCTTGTAGACGGGATCTTTATTTGCTTCTGCCCTATCCTTCTTTGGGGGATTTGATCTACTCTGGTTATTCTGGTTACCAGAGTTTTTCCGCTGATTCTGCCCCATGGTGAATTTGCACCATTTGGAGACTGTCCCAAATCCCTTTAGCCTGTGGCTGCTATTGGCGAAGACCCAAGTGG
>NW_003852790.1:111090-112408 GCF_000181295.1 Otolemur garnettii
GGGTTGAACAGTGCTGGGAGCACCCCTCTCAGGTTCCCTGGGGCAGCTGTCAATCAGTGGCAGCCACACAGGTCAAGTAGTCCTGGGCATGCCCTGCTTAGGTGCCCAGGGGTAGTGAACAAGTGGGTCAAACAGTCTTGGGGTGCCCCACTCAGGAGTCTGGGGGCGGTGGCCAAATGGCAGCAGCCGAGCTGGTGGAATATTCCTCCACCACTTGGATGCCTGCGGCAGCCATAAAGCGGCAGCTGTGCAGGGGATGCATGACTCAAAGAGTCCTGGAGTGCCTTGCTTGGGTGTCCAGGGTGGGCAGCCAAGCAGCGGTAGCCGCGGGGGACACGCAGGTTGAATAGTCTTCTGTGCACCTGGCTTGGGTGCCCAGGGGGCTGCAGCCGAGCAGTGGCAGCCTAGTGGGATGTGGGTGTCAAACAGTCCTCAGCGCGCCTGGCTCAGGTGACTGGGTGTGGCAGCTGAGCAGTGGCAGTTACACAGGGGACGTGCAGGTCAAACTGTCCTTGGGGGCCTGTTCCGGTGCCCAGGGGGTGCTGGCTGAGCAGCAGCAGCTACAGGGGGGCGCATGGGTCAAAGAGTGCTCAGGGCATCCCACTCAGGTGCCTAGGGGGCAGGGGCCAAGCAGCGGCAGCCGCAGGCAAGGCACGGTGGAACAGTGCTGGGAGTGCTCCTCTTGTGTTCCCTGGGGTGGCTGCCAATCAGTGGCAGCCACGTAGGTCAAGCAGTCCTGGGTGCACCCTGCTCAGGTGCCCAAGGGTGGTAATCAAGTGGGTCAAACAGTTTTAGGCTGCCCCACTTGTGTGTCTGGGGCGGTGGCCAAGTGGCGGCAGCCCTGTGGGTCAAACAGTCCTCCGCCACTCGGGTGCCTGGGGGTAGCTGTGACACGGCAACTGTGCAGGGGATGCGCGTGTCAAACAGTCTTGGGGTGCCCTGCTTGTGTGCCCAGTGGGCTGTGGCCAAGCAGTGACAGCCTAGGGGGACACGCAGTTCTAACAGTCCTCTGCATGCCTCACTCAGATGACTGGGGTTGGCAGCTAAGCGATAGCAGCTACACAGGGGACACGTGGGTCAAACAGTCCTGTGCATGCCTTGCTTGGGTGCTGGGAGTGAAGGCTAAGCAGTGGGCGCCCTGTGGATTGGACAGTCGTCTGCCACTTGGGTGCCCAGGGTAGCCATAAAGCAGCAGCTGCGTGGGGGATGGGTAGGTCAAACAGTCCTCGGGTGCCCTGCTCAGGTGCCCAGAGGACTGCAGCCAAGCAGCGGCAGCCTAGGGGGACGCACACTTGGAACAGTCCTCTGCGTGCCTGCT
>NW_003852790.1:112893-115587 GCF_000181295.1 Otolemur garnettii
CTCTCACTGTCTCTGCAGGCAAGAGGGGAAGGGTGGACTGGGAATTCAAAATGGTTGTGAAGCATTAGTTTGATTTTTCTGCCTAGCTAGAGGGTGTTTGGATTCTCAACAGGGTCCCTCTAGAGGAGCAGACCCCTTTCTCTGTAGCTCTCACACGTGGGGTGAGACAGTAAGTCCTTAGTTCACCGCTCGCCTGTAGGAAACGCACAGGAGCAGACAAAGAGAAAAAAATGCACCTTTCTTGGGGGCAAGAACAGATATCCTTCCTTAGGGATGTATTGTGTACCTGTAGGTTGCTTTCTAGGAGATGCAAATTGCCTCAGCAGAGTTGTCCTGAAAATATCACTCTTCTCTCTCAGCTGGGCTACTAGTCTTCAACTTTGTTGGGTATTTTCTGGACTTTATCCTTCCCTCTGGATGGGAGCTTCTGTCGAAAGCTGGTACCTGTTGGCCATCTTGCTCCTCCCCCACTCATCCATAATTTTTATGCATACATTTCTTTTATTATTTTTAAAATTTAGTAATTCTGGTACATGTACTTTTGTGTGGTGTTGCTTTATATTTGTCTGATTATTACAGCAATGTTTAGTACTTCACTTTATATTAATACATCCTAGTTTATTTTCATTCTACTCTTGATGGATATTTTCAGTTTCTGACTATTTTGAATAAAGCTATTATAAAATTTCTTCTATATGTACTTTGTTTTTACCTGCCTACCAGAAAAGTAAAATAGTTTTTTGTATTTGTTTTTATTTTAATTGAAAGAAAGTTTTGCTCTATTGCCTGGGAAGAGTGCAGTGGCCTTATCATAGCTCGATGTAGCCTCAGAACTCTTGGGTTCAAGTGATCCTCCGTCCACAGTCTCCTAAGAAGTTAGGTGTATAGGCATGCACCACTCCTCTCTAACTTTTAGTTTTTGTAGAGATAAGGTTTTGCTGTTGTCCAGGCTGGTCTCAAATTTCTGGCCTCAAGTGATCCTATCAGCCTCAGCCTTCCAAAATGCTAGAATTACAGGCATGAGCACCCATGCCCAGTCCCAACTTTTCTTTTTTAAAAATACATTTATACATATGTGTATATTTCTGTATGTAAACATAAGTATAGCCACTTCTTTTTTCTTGGAAAAAAATTTTATTCTGTTTTCTTACATCTCTTTTAACATTCTGTTGTAATTTAAAGGTAAATTACAATAAGAAACAATGTGGTTTCCTATTACCAGCTTTTTTTTTTATTCTTAAATCGGAGCTGAGTACATTAATGTACTCATGGGGTAAAATGTGCTGGTTTAATATACAATTTGAAATATTTTCATCAAACTACTTAACATAGCCTTCACGGCATTTTCTTACTTAACTGTGTTAAGTATATTCTACGTTTAGTAAATTTCACATGTACTCTTGTAAGATGCAATCTAGGTATGGTTCCATCAATTACCTTCCCTCCACCCATCCTTCCCCCTTTCCCCTTCTTCTTGGGCTATCATTGGGTTATAGCTTTCATATGGAAGCTATAAATTGGTTTCATAGTAGGGCTGAGTACATTGGATACTTTTTGTTCCATTCTTGAGAGACTTTGCTAAGAAGAATATGTTCCAGCTCCATCCATGTAAACATGAAAGAGGTAAAGTCGCCATCTTTCTTTAAGGCTGCATAATATTCCATGGTGTACATATAATACAATTTATTGATCCATTCATGGGTTGATGGGCACTTGGGTTTCTTCTATGACTTAACAATTATGAATTGGGCTGCAATAAATATTCTGGTACAAATATCTTTGTTATAATGTGATTTTTTTTGTCTTCTGGATATATACCTAGTAGAGGAATTGTAGGATTGAATGGCAGGTCTATTTTTATATCCTTAAGTGTTCTCCAAACATCTTTCCAAAAGGAACATATTAATTTGCATTTCTACCAGCAATATAGAAGTGTTCCCTTTTCTCCACATCCATGCCAACATCTCTGGTTTGGGGATTTTGTGATGTGGGCTAATCTTATTGGAGTTAAATGATATATCAAAGTAGTTTTGATTTGCATTTCTCTGGTGATTAAGAAAGATGAGCATTTTTTCATGTGTCTGTGGGCCGTGCACCTGTCTTCTTCAGGGAAGTTTCTTTTCAAGTCCCTTGCCCACCCTGAGATGGGATCATTTGTTCTTTTCTTGCTAATACTTTTGAGTTCTCTGTGCATTCTTGTTATTAAATCTTCTTCGGAAACATAACATGCAAATATCTTCTCCCATTCTGAGGGCTGTCTGCCTGCTTTGCTTGCTGTGTTTCTGGCTGTGCAGCAGATTTTTAATTTGATTATGTTCCAGTAATGTATTTTTGGTGTTGCTTCAATTGCCCAGGGGGTCCCTCATAAAATATTTACCCAGGCCAATTTCTTGAAGTGTTTTCCTTGCACTTTCTTCTAGTATTTTTATAGTTTCATGTCTTAAGTTTAAATCCTTAATCCTGTAAGAGTCTATGTTAGTTAATGATGAGAGATATGGGTCCAGTTTCAGTATTCTACAGGTTGCCAGCCAGTTCACCCAGGAACATTTGTTAAATAGGGAATCTTTTCCCCATTGAATCTTTTTGATTGGCGTGTCAAAGATCAAATGATGGTAAGTAGCTGGATACATCTCTTTGTTCTCTATTCTGTTTCATACATCTACCTCTGTTTTTGTGCCAGTACCATGCTGTTTT
>NW_003852790.1:115716-119692 GCF_000181295.1 Otolemur garnettii
ATTAAAAGTGTATATTGCTTTGGGTAATATGGACATTTTGACAATGTTGATTCTTCCTAGCCATGAGCATGATATGTTTTTCCACTTGCTAAAATCTTCAGCTATTTCTTTTCTTAGAGTTTCATAATTCTCTTTATAGAGATGTCTTATTCGGGTTGAGTCATGCTGGGGTTCTGATACTGTCTGCTATCTGAATTTAAGTATCCCTTGACATGTCTGAGAAGTTCTCTTTCATTATCTCATGAAGTAGAGCATATGTGCCTTTTGAAGCTACCTCATCTCCTTCAGGAATTCATATAAGGAAATTATTAGTTTTCTTGGAATTATCCCAGAGCTCTCTGAGAGAATGATCCGCTTTTGCTCTTCACTTCTCTTTGTCTTTGAGCATTTCAGTGTACTCAGAAGTTTTGTCTTCAATATCAGAAACCCTTCCTTCTGCCTGCTCCATTCTGTTAATGATGTATTCTACTATATTTCTCAGATTTTGAGGGCTGCAAGTTTTTGTCTCAATTTGTCAAAATCTTTGGTGATATTGTCTTTGAATTCATTGAATTCTTGAGACAAATTTTGAAATGCTCCATGAATTTCTAATTCCAATTTTACCTCCGTTCTATTAATCTTATTTGCAATCCAAATTTTGAATTTGATTTCTGACATCTCAGTCATTTGTTGAATGGGATCTTCAGTTGTGTCTACCATGTGATTCCTTGGGGGAGTTTATCTACCCTGGTTATTCATGTTACTGGAGTTTTTCCACTAATTCTGCCCCATGATTATTTTACACCATTTGGCCAGATTAACAGATAAGGGGAAGTTGAGCTGTGGGCTCCTGGAGTAGTGATTAATCAGCCCTTTGCCCCAGAGCTGGGACTGGTGTCTGTGCCTTTTCCCCTAGAGCTTTGCAAAGGACCCATACAGTGCTACACCCTGAGACAATGGGGCCTGTTTGGTGTGGTGGAGCTAATTGATTTTGTCTTGTTTTCAGCTGGTCTCTGTCATACTCTAGTGAATCAGTTACTCTGGGTTGAAGTCTCAGCTGTGGAGAAATAACAACAAGTCACACACACACCCCCACAGGCAAAAACTGGAAAAGGAAAAATCAAACCTTTCCACAACCAAACACCCAGGGTACCACTTTCAATGGTCCTTGGGTGATTGGCCCAGTTCAGGAGGTCCAAATCAATTGTCCCAGTCAGTACTAGTCTCAAGTGGGAGAGTTCAAAATGTTCCAACAACTTTCTGGCAGCTGAAGTATGACTCACTCAGGTGCTCCATGAGGTCAGAAGGACCCACTCAGCAAATGAATTAGTCTGGGAAGGCTGATGACCCTTTCCCCACCTTGCACCTCTTTCACACTCAGTCACTGGTAACTCTGCAGGGCTGTGACCCAGTTTCCTCCAATGAGAAGATGCTCCAGGGGTTTCTGCCTGCCTGAGTCACAGGGGGAACTATGTCTCCTCAGTCATGCCATTGCTCTCTGCCACTATTGGGCTGCGGGAACTGAGGCCTGACAACCTTGGGTGCTTAATGGAAACTGGGACAGTTCACTTAGTTTCAGTCCCACCCCTGATTGATGTTGCTGACAGAGCAGAACAATTTTACAGAATTTGTTTCTGTCTTAGCTATATTCCCCTGCAAACCAAATGCATTTGCGTTCACATAAACTGTGACTCAGCCTTATTCTGTGCAGATGCCCAGAGCTGGCATGTCTGTCTTGGCTGCAGTCTTTGTTGGGGTGGGCATTGCTAGAGGACACACTCAGCTCAAAGCCCACTTACCTTTGTCTCAGCTAATTAGTCCCCAAGGTCAACCCATATCCTCAGGCTTTTTCCCCAGCCTTGATGGTTCTGTTATAACAATTCTGTATCCACTAAAGAAATGAGCTGGCATGACCTTTGTTCATTGTGGAGGGCTTCTGAAAGAGCCTCAGAAAAAATTAAGGTTTTTACAAAAGAAATGGAGAACTAGAGTTTGGATAGAGCCTGTCTGAATGTCTGTTAGTCTGACTTTTGATCATACCTTTCCCTGTAATGGGATTTTCATTTTCTATAAAGTTTCTACCGCTTTTGGAAAAACCCAGGGACCAGCCTGAGGGCTGGGTGCTGCTTAGGCTCACTAAAGCAGTCTTTCTGGCTCAGCCCTACCCTGGGAATATGTCATCTCTGTGCCCTGTCCAAGCAAACCCTTTACTCATGGGACCTGTGCTTACATCCTAGATCTGTTCTGCCAGTGGCTGCCACTGGAGAACATGCCTAGCTTCCTCTGGTTGCCCAGAAAAGCAGGGAGTGTCTCTTCAAAATATCCCCAGGTTTGTGGGCCCTATTGTTCCTGCCACTGATGCTGCTGCTCTGTGCCATGGGGCACTACCTCTCCCTCTTCCCTATGGTTTCCTAATTTCACCATCTTCTCTTTAATCCCGTGCTATAGAATCAGCCCATCCCAGCAACAGCCCATGCCCTGTCCACACCTCTCGAGAAAATGCCCATGAATCTGAACTTCATGGGGGACAGGCCTCCAGACCTCAGGGTGAGAGTGGAGTGGAGTGCTTGGAGTTCAGAATTGCAGGTAGAGAATATATAGTTTTACACAGTTTTAAGCCTGGTGAGAGAGTGCCATGGCATGTTTTCAAGTTTTCACTAGGGAAGGAGTTCTGGTTTTTAGAGAGTCCCTCCCATGGGATAAAATAGGAGGGGATCTGAACTCTGCTTGCTTGTTTGTACAAAGTAGACTGAAGCCATTCTCATGGGGGAGGGGACTCCCATCTGCTTGGCGATGGATTTTGTACCTATTTTGTACTGCTGAGTTGCAGTTTCTGTGAATTTTTGTTTGTATCCTTGGGGTTGCAGCTCGCCTCAGCAGTGTTGATGTGCATTCTTCAACATTCTCTCTTGGCTCAGCTCCAAATCATTGGCTTATTTGCTAAACTTCTGTCCTTTATCTCTCCTTCTGGATGGGAGCCTATGTGGAAAGCTGGCTTCAGTTAGCCATCTTGCCTCCGCCCTCCAAAATAGCTACTTAGAAAAAAGAAGGTCCCTAGGTTTTTCCAAAAGCAGTAGAAACTTTATAGAAAATGAAAATCCCATTACAGGGAAAGGTATGATCAAAAGTCAGACTAACAGACATTCAGACAGGCTCTATCCAAACTCTAGTTCTCCATTTCTTTTGTAAAAACCTTAATTTTTTCTGAGGCTCTTTCAGAAGCCCTCCACAATGAACAAAGGTCATGCCAGCTCATTTCTTTAGTGGATACAGAATTGTTATAACAGAACCATCAAGGCTGGGGAAAAAGCCTGAGGATATGGGTTGACCTTGGGGACTAATTATCTTTGAGTTTATTTCAGCCAGGGTAGAAGCTTGGAGAGGGTCAAGACAAACTATGAAGGGAAGAGAATGGTAGAAAAAACCTATTACCCACTTTGCCAAAGCAAGTTCCCTAGTTATCCCTGGCCCGTGCTTCACATTGTGCATATTAGATAGGAATAGCTAATCACCCTCCTTACTCTCCTTTCCCCTTTGCTTCTTCTTCCCCCCCCTCACTAGAATATACTTCTGTTTTTCTTTTGTGTGGGTGTGTAATTATTTATATATTGGATTCATATAAGTATTGAGTACATTGAATACTTGTTTTTCTGTTCTTGTGATACTTTACTAAAATGAAGTATTTCATGGATCGATGGGTAGTTGGGAAAAAAAATAACCAGTGTACTCAGTACTACTATAAAACCAATTTATAATCATTTACACTTTCATATGAGAGGTGAATCAGAATTATAGCCTAGGATGAAGGAGAGAAGGGGAGAGGGATGGCAAGGGAGGGGGGTGGTTTCATAGAGGGAGGGTTAATGGTGGAACCACACCTATGGAGCATATTGCAAAGGTACAAGTCAAATCTATCAAGTATTGAACAGAAATATCTTAACTGTGTGATTAAGTAAATGAGGTGAAAACTATGTTAATCAGTAGGATGTAGCACTCC
>NW_003852790.1:120073-121277 GCF_000181295.1 Otolemur garnettii
CTCCTGAGTAGCTGGGACTACAGGCACCTGCCACAATACCCAGCTATTTTTTGCTTGCAGTAGTCATGATTGTTGTTTAGCAGGCCCTGCCGTGCTGGTACCTGCTGGCCTCGGTTTATGTGGCCAGTACCTTACTCACTGAGCTATGGGCGCCAAACCTTTCCATCTTTTCTTATAGATGAATAATACTCTGTGATACACATATACCACAGTTTGTTAATCCATTCATGAGTTGAAGAATACTTGGGTTACTTCCCCATCTTGGCAATTATGAATTGAGCTGCAATAAACATTCTAGAGAAAACATCCTTGTGGTAAAATGACTTTTTTTTTCTTGGTAGATACTGAATAATGGGATTGTGGTATCAAATGAAAAGTCACCTTTTGGTTCTTTGGGAATTCTCAATATTTTTTTCCATAGAGATTGTATTAAGTTTGCAATCTCACCAACAGTGCAAAAGAGCTCTTTCTCTCCACATCCATAATAGTATCTGCAGTTTCAGGATTTTGTGATATAGGCTATTCTGTTTGGGGCTATGTAATATCTCAGAGTGGTTTTGATTTGCATTTCTCTATGATTAGTGAAAATGAGCATTTTTTCATGTGTTTTTTTGGCTATTTGTCTGTCATCTTAAGAGAAGTTTCTGTTCAAGTATTTTGCCCACTAATACATGGGGTTGTTTTCTCTTTTCTTGTTGATTAATTTGAGTTCTCTGTAGATTCCAGTTATCAGACCTTAGTCAGATTCATAGCACACAAAAATCTCCCATTCTACAGGCTGTCTGATTGCTTTGTTTGTGGTATCCGTAGCTGTGCTGGAGCTTTTGAGCTTGATTGATTATGTCCCATTTATTTATTTTTGGTGTTGCTGTAATTGCCAAGGGAGTCTTCTTCATAAGAATCTTTGCCCAGGCCATTTTTTTCAAGCATCGTCCCCACCTTCTTTTCTAGAATTTTTATTGTCTTGCGTCTTAAATTCAAAACTTTTTTTCCAGTGAGAATCAATTTTTATCAATAGTGAGGAGTGTGGGTTTAATTTCAGTCTTCTATGTGTGACTAACTAGTTTTCCTAGGACCATTTGTCAAATAGGGATTCTTTTACTTAGTGCATGATTTTGTTTGTTTTATCAAACATTTGATGGTGGAATGTGGCTGAGTTCTATATTCTCTATTCTATTCCACAGATCTATGTCTCTAGTTTTGT
>NW_003852790.1:121343-128980 GCF_000181295.1 Otolemur garnettii
TTTCAAATTCTTCAATGTATGACATTGATTTAGATTGTATTGATATTTTAACAATATTGATTCTTCTCAGCCATGAGCGTGGTGTATTCTTCCATTTGTTGATGTCTTCTGCCATTTCTTTTATTAGGGTTTTGTAGTTCTCACTGTAGAGATCCTTCACATCCTTTGTCATATTAGAGATCCTTCACATCCTTCCTACATATTACATTTTCCTTAAAGCTACTGTGAAGGGTATTATGTCTTTGATTTTATTCTTTGCTTGACTGTTGTTGGCATATATGAAGGCTACTTATTTGTGGACATTGATTTTTGTATCCTGAGACATTACTGTATTTCTTTTTTCAAATTTTCAAATTAATATGAGGGTACATATTTTTAGGTTACATTGTTCTCACTTCCAAGGTAAAATTCAAGTTGTAGAATAGCTCCTCACCCAGGGGGCATGCCGAACAACCTCACATTGTACATATTAGGTGGAATTCTGCCTAATTCCCTAACTCCTCCTGCCAATCACCCTGTCCTTCCTCTCCCCCTTTTCTTTCACCTCCCCTCTTGCAAGACTATCATTCTAGTGCATGTCAACATCTTTTGCTATGTCTTTTCTCGGGGTTTCTGAGTTCCCTTTATAGAGATCTTTCATGTTCTTTGTTAGATATATTCTCAGGTATTTAACCTTTGGTAAGGCTGTAAAAGGAATAGAGTTTTTTATTTTATTCACAGCTTGACTGTTGTTGGCATATATGAAAGTTATTCATTTGTGGGTATCAATTTGTTGTGGGTATTCCAAGACACTACTATGTTCCTTAATCAATTCTAAGAGCTTTGTAGTTTAGTCCCTGTCATTTTCCAGGTAAAAGATCAATGTCATCGGCAAAGAATGAGAAATTGACCTCCTCTATTCCTATTTGAATACCTTTGATATCCTTTTCTTTTCTAATTTCATTAGCTCAAAATTCCAGCACTATGTTGAATAGCATTAGGGATACTGGACATCTTTGTGTGGCTCCAGTTCTAAGTGGAAAGGCTTTGAGTTTTATTCCATTCAGAATGAGATTGACTGCTGATTTGCTGAGATTGACTGCTGATTTGCTGTATCGGTTTAAGAAATATCCAATCTATGCCTATTTTCTTAAGTGTTCTTGTCAGAAAGGATGTTGAATTTTGTTGAATGCTTTTTCTGTGTCTATTGAGAGGATCATATGGTATTTCTTTTTGCTTCTGTTTATGTGGTAAATTACATTTATGATTTCTGTATATTGAACCAACCTTACATCCCTGGGATGAAGCCTACTTGATCATGATGTATAATTTTTAAAAAATATTCTGTTTTCTAGGATTTTATTGAGTACTTGTGCACCAATATTCATTAACAATAATGGTCTGTAGCTTTCCTTTTATGTTGGGTTCTTTCTTGGTTTTGCTATCAGGATGATGTTTGCATCATAAAATGAGTCAGGAAGGGTTCCTAAGAGGTTCTGCAATATAGGTATGAACTTCTCTTTGAAGACTTGTAGAATTCTGGTGTGAAAGCATCTGATCCAGGACTTTTCTTTTTTTGGAGGATTTTGTATTTTTGATGCAATTTCAGTGGCTAATATTGGTCTGTTCAAAATTGCTAATTTTTTCTGTTTGAGTTGAAGAAGGTGATGTGATTCCAGATATTGGTCCATTTACTCCACTTTTTCAAATTTTGGAACATAGAGTTTTTTTCAGTAATCAGTGATGATCTTTTGCACAGTAGCAGTATCTGTTACTATTTCCCCTTTTTTATTTCTGATTGAGGTTGTTAGAGATCTTGCTTTTCTGTTCCTAGTTAATCCAGCCAAGGGTTTATTGATTTTATTAATATTTTCAAAGAACTAACTTTTTGTTTTGATGATAACCCAAATGATTCTTATATTCTCAATTTCATTTAATTCTGATTTAATTTTCTTTCCTTTATTTTATTTATTTTTATTTTTGCAGTTTTTTGGCCAGGGCTGTGTTTGAACCTGCCACCTCCAGCATATGGGGCTGGCACCCTACTCCTCTGAGCCACAGGTGCTGCCCTAATTTTGGTTATTTCTTTATTCTGCTAGGTTTGGGATTAGATTGCTCTTCTTTTTCCACCTCAAGGTGGTCCATACGTTGTTGACTTGTACTCTTTCTGTTTTCTGGATGTGGGAATTTAATGCTATTAATTTTCATTTTAGGGCTTCCTTTGCAGTATCCCACAGGTTTTGATAGTTTGTTGTTTCATTGTTGTTTTATCTGATAAATGTAATGATTTCCTCCTTTAGCTCCTTTTAGACCTAGCTGTTATTCACCATAAAGTTAGTTTCCGTCAACTTATGGGGGTGAAGATTTTTGTTGGATTTGATTTCTATCTTTATTCTGTAGTGATCTGAAAAGATACAAATTATAATTTGTATTATTTTACAATTGCTGAGATTTGATTTGTGCCAGTTTTGGAGAGCAATCCATGGGCTGATGAGTAGAATGTATATTCAATCTCTTTTGGATGGAAGATTCTGTATATATCTTAAAACCATTTGTTCTAAGCTATGTTTAAATCCACTGCTTATTTGTTCTGTTTCTGCTTGGAGAATCTCTGCAGTTCTGTCAGAGGGGTATTAAAATCCCCAGTTCTTATGGTGTTGCTGGATATCATATTGTGCAGATTGGTTAAGGTTCATTTTATATATCTGGGAAGACTGAAGTTGCCAGCATAAATATTTAAGATTGAAATGTCTTCTTGTATTGTTCCCTCGACCCGCATATAGTGTCCAACATTGTCTTTCTTTACTGTCATTGATTTAAATCCAATTGTATCTGCAAATAAGATCGCAACCCTTCCTTTCCTCTGATTTCTGTTTGCCTGAAATATTGTTTTCAAATTCTTCACCCCGAGTTTTGTTTTGTCCTTCAAGGTTTGATGTATTTCCTGAAGGCATCATATAGTTGGCTTGTGCCTTTTTTATCCAGTCTTCAGTGGTGAATTTAAGCCATTCCCATTTATTGAGAGAACTAAGAAGTATGGTGGAGTTCTATTCATCTTATTTTTGGAGGTCCATCACTTAGTTATGTCACCTTTGACATTGTGGAAGCTAAGTTTAATCCTTTAGTTTCTAGGTATCTTTACTTAGCTTGTGGGCCAACATGATGCTCAATGTAAAGAACAGGTATGAGTACATCCTGGAGAGCTGGTTTTGTTGTGCTGAAATTCATCAATGTTTGTGTGTCAGTAAAAGATTTGATTTCTCTGTTGAACATGACACTTAATGACACTTAGTTTAGCAGCATACAGAATCCTGGCTGAGAACTGTTATGTTTAGGAAAGTTAAAGGCAGATGACCACCCTCTTTTGACTTTAAAGTTTCCACTGAAAAATCTTCTTGAAGACTTCCTGAGAAGTCTCCCTGATACTTTTCTCCTGTAGGTAAGAAGTTGTTTATGCCTGGTTGTTTGACACAGAATTTTCTCTTTCATTTTGGCCAAGACAGTTACAATGTGTCTAAGGGATGCTTTGTTTGAATGAGTCATGCTAGTTTGGAAACTATCTAGTATCTGAATTTGTAGGTCTCTTGCAATGCTTGGGAAATTCTCCACCATAATGTCCTGAAGTGAAGATTCCATGATCTTAATACTCTTTTCTTCTCCTTCAGGAATCCTTATGATTCATAAATTTGTGTGTTCAGTGTATTCCTATATCTCTGTCAGTGATAGCTTTGCCTTTACTCTATTCTTGTCTGCCTTTCTGAACGCTTGTATTAGTCAAAAGTCTTATCTTTGGTATCTGAGATTATTTCTTTTTCATGTCTTACTCTATTGCTGAGACTCTCTACTATGCTTTACAACTCCTTGAATTCCTCTTTCAATTCTTAAGCTCTGCTATATCTTTCCTACTTCTTCCATTTCCTTGGTGACTTTGTCTTTAATTTCACTGTTTTCTTGAGATAGTTTTTGACTTTTTAAAATTTCTTTTTCCATTTTTTCCTCAATTCTATTCATCTTGTTTTCCATCCATATTGTAAATTCTATTTCTGTCATTTCAATAATTTCTCTATGGATTATATTTTCAGCTGTATCTACCCTGTAATCTCTTGGGGGAGTTCATCTTCTCTGATTATTTTATGTTGCCAGGGTTATTCTGCTGATTCCTTTCTGGGTGTATTTTCAGTTTATTTATGTATTTATTACACTTTCAAAGCTGGAAGGTTAGGTTATCTCTAAATCGTTTTTGAGAGATCATCTGGTGGAATACCCTTAGGTATCACCCAGGAGATCTGTTTGGAACTAAACTGTTGTGCTGAAATAAGATCCAGAGGCCCCAGGATATGGGGCTCACCACTCCCCTTCACCACTGACTGATTTAATGGGCTGCAGCTTACACGTGTGGCTCCTCCCACACTCAGTCTCCTAATTCTCCTCCTCGGGGCTGCTGAGTGTGAAGGTCTCTGAGAACCAAATTTCTATTTCCAGGTTGGGCAGGGTGGGCGTGGAGGCAGAATCACCAGGTGACACTCCTAGATCAGGGGCAGCTCTCTGATAGCACGCTGAACAATTCCAGTCCACGTGCCTCCCTACCCTCGAACAAATTAATACAGCCAGGTTGTTGTCAGAGTTCAGACTGAAACAAGTTCAAAATGTGTGAGTTTTGACTGGTAGGAGAAGGAAAATCTGAGGCTTGCTGACCTATTGTTCCAACCACAATTCCAGCCCTATGGGTAAACAAATTAAAAAATCTGGGGTCTTCACCAACCTCTGGGACATGGCTTTCCCCAGTGTTTGGGGAAGGGAGATCTATGGCTTACTATCTTCTTCCTGAGAATTTCCCAGAGGAGGGTCGCCTGAGGCTAGTCTTGCTCCCTCTCCAAGTCAGCAGGGCTAGGGAGTGGGTTGGAGCTGAACCACCAAGGGGGCTCACTGGGCAGAGATGCCAGACAGAGTCATTCCAGAGAACAAGGAAAGTTCCCCTTTAGCAGAAGAGTGACTCAGGAGAGCCCCCACCTAGTCAAAGTTAGTGTAGTTGAGCTACCATTTCCTCCCACAGGTGTCCGGGGACATGGCACATTCAGTTCAGGAGTTACACAATGTACCAGACATAACTGGGGGCAGGGCCTGTCTCTCTTTCCTCATGTGACCAGGTAAGGATCCCACCTGTTGCCACTTACAGACTGTGGCCTCTGTAATACTTGCTTCCTCAGTTGCTATGGGGCATAGGTATGATTTAAATCTCCTTTTCCTTTCTGGTGCCTGGAAGTGTGGTAGCCCATCCACACTGTGTGAGTTCTGACTCATCTTCTCACTGAGAAGTAGGCGTCTGCCAGAGGCATTCCATTGGGCAACCAAACAAAGATAGCAGGGTGGGTTGTGGCTGCAAGGTATCAGGAGCCAAAATTGCTCACTCTTCTGCCAGAAAGAAGGGGGACCAAAAGGAAGATATTCCTAGGACTTCCTGTGTACAGGAAAATTGGGTCTTTCTTCCCTCACACCAGTCCCCCGTAGGGTTAGAGGCCCTGTAGTTCAATGCTCAAAGAGGCCCCAGCTGGGATGGGGGGTCCCTTACCCTTCTATTCAGCTCTAAACTCCTTTAGTCTGGACTGTTCTGTGTCTGTCCTGTGTTCTTTTCATTCCTCTTTCTCATCTTCATCCTCACAGTTTGTCTCAGTAGCATTGCTGAGTGCCTTGATTTCTTCTTGCAATCTATCCCCCAATTTCAACTACTCTGAGTTTGCTTCAGTCTGGTTTTCCTCATTCCAGATAGTAGCATCTGATGAAAGCTGCCTCTAGTCATCCCTCCTGCCCTATATAAGTATCAATTCAATATGTTATTATAAGAACTGTAGGAATGAAAGTATGGGGGAATGGGATAGCTATGGATGAAGCTGGTATATAAAAATATTTTTAAAGATATGGAGTCTTGCTATGTTGCTTAGGCTGGACTCTAATTCCTGAGTTCAAGTAATCTTCCCACCCTAGCCTCTGAAATAGCTGGAGCTATAGCTGTGCACCACCATGGCTTGTTTAATCAAAAATTTGAGTTATATCTTAATGAAAGTGTACAACTCTGATAGAAAATAATATAAATAACAATCATAAATAATTTTTCAGGAGTGGAAAATGATCTGAGCTAAGACTCTGAGGTGAATAGAGGACTGTAGGAACAGACTAGATATCTAGAGAAACTATAGCACTACATTTGTGAATCGGGTGATAGAAACAGATAAACAGATATAACATATATTTAAAAAGCATTTGAGCCATCTGTGACAAATCCACAGCCAATATCAAACTGAATGGACTAAAACTGAAAGTTTTACCACTTGGGGCTGGAACTAGACAGAGATGTCCACTATCTCCACCACTATTAAACATAGTTTTGGAAGTTCTAGTCAATGCAATTAGGCAAGAGAAGAATATTAAGAGCATCAAAATGGGGGAAGAGGAAGTCAAACTCCCTTTCTTTACTGATTATGTGACTTTATACCTAGAAAACCTCAGATACTCAACCATGAGATTCCTGGAAGTGATCAAGAAATACAATAATGACTCAAGATATAAAATAAATGTCCACAAAATCAGTAGCTTTTTCAAACACCAATAACAGTAAAGTTGAGAAGCAAATCAAGAACACAGTACTCTTCACAGTAGCTTAAAAAAAATAAAAGGAATACTTGGGAATATTCCTAACAAAGAATGTGAAGGAACTCTACAAAGATAACTATGAAACCCTAAAAAAAGTAGTAGAATACATTAACAAATGGAAGAATCAACATTGTTAAAATATCTATACTACCTAAAGCTGCAGTTCTCAACCTGTGGGTTGCAACCGCTTTGTTCAATTTGTAACAATGTGGGCATTAGGAAAGTTGAGAAACACTGACCTGAAGGAATCTACAGATTTAATGTAATCCCCATTAAAATATCAATATCATACTTTGAAGAACTGGAAAAAATAGTTCTTGGTTTTGTATGGAACCAGAAAAAACATCATATATCCAAGGCAACTCTTCTCAGTGAAAACAAATTTGGAGGTATCACCATACCAGACTTCAGATATGATAAGTCCACAGTGATCAAAACAACATGGTGTTGCCACATAAAATAGAGACATAGATCTAGGAACAGAATAGAAAAACTAGAAATGAATTCAGCCTCTTATCACCATGGTAAATCAAACAAAAGCATACACTGGGGAAAAGAATCCCTGTTCTTCATAGATAGATCTATGGAAGAGAATAGAAAAACTAGAAATGAATTCAGCCTTTTATCACCATGATAAATCAAACAAAAGCATACAGTGGAGAAAAGAATTCCTGTTCAATAAATGGTTCTGGAAGAACTGGATAACCACTTGTAAAAGACCAAAAGTGGACCTCTCACTATTTACAAAAATTGACTCAAGGTAGATAAAAGATTTAAATAAAAGGACATGAAATTATAAAAATTCTAGAATAAAGGATGGAAAAACTCTTCAGGATGTTGGCCTGGGGAAAGATTTTATGAAGAAGATTTCAGTGGCAATTGCACAAACAACAAAAATAAACAAATGAGACTTAATTAAGCTGAAAAGCTTCTGCACAGCTAAGGACACAACAATTAAATCAAATAGACAACCTGCAGAATGGGAAAATGTATTTATATGTTATAAATCA
>NW_003852790.1:129728-141927 GCF_000181295.1 Otolemur garnettii
AAATGGACTCAAGCCATAAAAACACTTTAAAAGATATCACATGAAGAGGCCAGAGAAAGATATAGAGAGTGTAAACTTGAGTTGAAAGGGTTGGACTTCTCTGAGATTTAATATTTTTGCTATAAATATCAGAACTTCTACATAAGCTCACTCATGGATATACTTGAAGTAACTTAAGTGTGTTAGTAAGATAATGGTAATAAAACCTTTGTTAAGCACATTAGATATGTTAGCATATAACTTCAACCTGTGGAAGGCCATGATTATATTTTGTTTTCTGTATCTGAAACCTGATCTCCTGTTTTCACTTTATATGTTGTATGTTGTAGCTACTTATTCATTTGTCTTCCTATTGTTAAGTAAATAACATCTTTAAGCATGTTTAATTTTGTTAAGGTCATGTCAATGTATACTTTTTATAACCCAAATGAAGAAATACATAAGAATTATTCTTACATTGTTATTTATGCTATTAATGTCAACATTTTCATTGAAGTAAGAATAATCTCTAGTTAGATGAGTCTCTGTGCATAGTTTTGTAAAATGATAAATGGGACTCCAGGTGTCAAGTACAGTCAAGATGTATGTGCTGAAACAAGCAGAACAAATGAACTGACTCACAAGTACCACACTAACAGGCTCATTTTCTTTGCTACTTCTCATCCTACCATCGAGATAGTATACACCATAGTATACACCATAAATGTATTTTAATACACTATAGACACACACACATGTATATGTAACTTCTGAAAACATTTTATTGGATGCTTAAAGCTGTGCTGTCCAACACTGTAGACACCAATTCCATGTGGCTATTGGGCATTTGAAATGTGTATAGACCAAAATGCACAATGCTCTAAGTATAAAATAAAAATAAGACTTTGAAGGCTTAGAATGAAGGCAAAGTAAAAGGTTGCACAAATAATTTTATGTTAATTACATGTAGATATTATGTCAATATGAGTATAAATATTACTAAAGTAATAATATATACAAACATAATATTTATTTCATATTATATCTTAAAATAATTAACTATACAATTAATGTCAATCTTCTTAATGTTAATATTGATTATAATGTTGTTTTGAATTAAATAAACATTGTTTAAATTAATTAAACAGATGAAATGTGTCTATTGGGATATTTTATATTTCTTTTGAACAACACTATTCTAGGGTAGTCTTTTTTTTTTCTTGCAGATATTATTTGTATTTATTAGGTAAAAGTCTAAGCTGTGATTGAGCCCTTCTTCCAGGAGGTGTGCCACATACTCTTACATACATTGCACTCTTTAGGTGACAGCTTACCAAACCCCCTCATCTGTCCCCTCTCTCTTCACTTCCCCTCTTCTCTCGAATTTATTTTTTCTTTTTGTTTATTGAGTGGACATGTAGTAGTTCATCTACTAGTTTAAGTTATTACTAAGTATATTGGATACTTGTTTTTTCATTCTTGTGATACTTAGGGGGATGTTCTCCAAAACCATCCAGGCATAAACACAAAAGCTGTAGAGTATACATCTTTTCTTTTTTTTTTTTTTCATTTTAGATTGATATGAGGGCACAAATGTTTAAGTTATTGTTTTCTTTTCTAAGGTAAAATTCAAGTTGTAGTTGAACCCTTCACCCAGGGGGTGTGCTGAATACCCTGAATACCCTCACATTGTGCACATTGGGCTAGAACTTACAAATCACTCACCACTCCTTTTCCTTTTCTCTCTTTCTCTCCCTCACTAGAATATACTTGTATATTTTATTTGGGTCTGCAGTTGTTTATATATTGGATTCATATTAAAATTGTATACTTGGATGTACATTGGATACTTGCTTTTACATTTTTGTGATACTTTTCTAAGAAGAAAAGTATTCTAAAAGAATACTTTTCAACTCCATCTAGGTTAACATAAAAGATGTAAAGTCTCCATTCTTTTTATGGTAGAATAGTATTCCATAATATACATATAACATAGTTTATTTATCCATTTGTGAGTTGATGGACACTTGGGTTGTTTCCACAACTTGGTGATTGTGAATTGAGCTACAATAAATTTCCTAGTGCAAATGTCCCTATGATAAAATGTTTTTTTCTTCCTTTTGGGTAGATATATTGTAATGAGATTATGGGATCATATGGGAGGTCTACTTTGAACAGTTTGACAATTCTCCATATTTCTTTCCAAAGAGCCTTTATTAGTTTTCAATCCACTACAGTGCAAGAGTGTTCCCTTCTCTCCACATCTATGCCAGCATCTGAAGCTTGAGGACTTTGTGAGTGGGCTAAACTCACTAGGGTTAGATAATATCTCAGGGTGGTTTTGATTTGAATTTCTCTGCTACTTAGGGACAACTAATATTTTTTTGTGTGTTATTGGCCATTTGTCCTTCTTGGGAGAAGTTTCTGTTCATGGATCTTGCAAAATGATAAATGGAGTTGTTTGGTTTTTTAAAAATATTGATATAAATGTTGTTTTGAATTAAACAAATACATTATCTAAGTTAACACATTAAATTTTTCTACTGGAACATTACATTTTTTTGAACATTTTTTTCTGGGATGTTCTAATTAACATATAAAAGAAAAACATAGAAAGGGAAGCAGGAATAGCCATGATCATTCTTTCATGGAACAGAATTTCTCAAATACTCTTGTCATGGCCCCCAGGACTTCCTTATTCCTAAGGCTATAGATAATGGGATTGAGCATGGGAGTGAGGATGGTGTAGAAGACTGCCAGGATCTTATCTTCTTCTGGTGAGCGAAAACTCTTAGGGCGAAGATAGGTGTAGAGAAAAGGTGCATAGTATAAGGTCACTATAGTTAAATGTGTTGAACAGGTGGTGAAGGCTTTTTTTCTCCCCTCTTTTGAGTGCATATGGTAGACAGCAAATAGGACCTGGCCATAGGAGGCAGTGATGCACAGGAAGGGAAGAAGGAGAAGGAGGGTAACACTCACAAAAACCATGTACTCGTAGGCCCATGTGTCCAAACAAGCAAGAGACAGCATGGCGGGGACATCACAGAAGAAATGATCAATAGCTCTAGACCTACAGTAAGGAATATGGAGGGCATAGACTGTATGTGCCAAGGAGTTGATGGACCCTATTATCCAAGATCCTATGATCATCTTCACACACATCCTTTTACTCATGCGGATGGGATAATGAAGGGGGTGGCAAATGGCCACATAACGGTCATAGGCCATGGATGCCAGGAGTAAGTCTTCAGAAGCAGCCATAGTCAAGAAGAAGAAGATTTGTACTCCACATCCCAGGAAAGAGATACTTTTCTGACCAGAGAGGAAGTTGAAAGCCATCTTGGGGACAGTGGTGGAGATGTACATCAGGTCAGCAAAGGAAAGCTGGCTAAGCAGAAAATACATGGGCACGTGGAGTTGGCGATCCACATGTATGAGGTAAATCATAGTCAAATTACCCACTGCGGCGAGGAAGAATATGAGAATTACAAGGAACAAGAGAAGAAGGCCAGTTTGATTTGGGGGAAACAACCCCAACAAAACGAAATCACTTAAAGTATGATTCCATTTCTCCATGAAAACTTATTGCTTGAACTTCCTTGAGGGAAAAATAAACACAAAAATGAAATGAAACAGAACAAGAAATAAAATGAGCTGATTTGTTATAAAACAAGGAACTGTTTACATCTCTGTAACTTTAGATGAGTCGATTTCAATATCTTAATTGAAAGTTCCCTTTATGACTATGTTGATAACATACAACTCTCAGCAAGTCATAGGTATAAATGTGTTCTTTCTATATAGTCTAGCACCAGAGACAGCCAAAATAAATAAGGTAATGAAAGCGTTCCTTTCTAGATATCTCCTGGCAAGACACATCACTCATAACTTACCAACAAGTCACAGGAACTGAGAAAGGGAGAAATACCTGCATTCCTCAGTGTCTCAATTAAATGGGGTTTATTTACCATAGAGCTGACCTGTACTATGCAGAAGCAGAGTCCTCACCCACCTATCCCTCTTCTTCTCTAATTTCTGGTTTCTCTTCCCTGCTGACTCCAGCCAGATCAACCTTAACCTTCATTTTCTGCTTGAGATTCAGCCTCTCATTTTCTTTAAAGGCATTTCTGTGCCTTTTCTAAAAATGTGCCCAACATCCAAAATCATTGCCCTTGAGTTGTAAAATATTGTATGATCTTTAAGATCCACCCTAAAAACAAAATATTACTCAGATATTCTTTCTTCCATAGAAATGTTTCTTCTTTCTGAAGCCCTCTAGAACTCAAAATTAAATGCATATAGTTTCATACACAGTTTTGTTCATGTAAGTAAATTAAACATAATAAGGGTCACAGATTATATAACATGTACTTTTTCATTCTGTTTTCCACAGCTGTAAACTATAACTAGTCTGATAAGAGAACTACAACAGAGGAATGATTGCAGTGGGTATGTATGTTTATGTATGTATCTCATTTCTCTCTGTATAGACATGCATATACACATGTATGTATATATTTACATATGTATATCTATTCTCTTCCTGTATCTATCCATCTTGAGATACCATAAATTATATGACCTGCTCTTCACATTTCTTTATTTGTAATAATCATTTCACAACAAAAATTCTATAAATTTATTCACTGCTTCATTCTTTTCTCTAATATTAAAAGTAGTATTCATAAATTTGAAAATAACCTTATCAAATGCCATAAATTATTGGATGAGATTTAGAACTTGTGTGGATACTTTAAATTTCTGATTATTTCAATCTCTCAAATTAAAAATTTTTTTTGTTAAATGCCCTACTGTGTGTACAATAGTTCTTCAAATCAAATTGGGTTGCATACTGCAAAATGAATAATTTTTCACCAGTAAACAGCAGCAATTAATAATTTGTTGAAATTATTCACATGTAGTAATTAAAATTAACTATTATTTCATATAACCTTGGTAAGCATGGGTAAAATTGTGAAAGAAAATTTACCATAGAGAAATAAGACTTCATGTTTATAGTGGTCTAACTGATAAACACTAAGAGTGAAAAGTGCATCATCTGGAACAAGACAGGTGCACAGGATGGGCTAGTATCGGTGCTAGATAGGATCACAGGTGCCCTGTACTTCTTATAACATTATAGAAATAAAACTCCCATAGAAATAGAAACCGATAACATGAAAGAAAAAAATAAAGCATACAATCATTACCTTAAAAACTATTCCCTGTATTTCTGTTTAATGGCAGTGCTTCTCTGTGCCAACATGCTCTGGTGATTAAAATACATAGATTCTACAACTTGTATTTAAAATTTAGTGGGTAATACAGACAATAGACCAATAAATTCAAACATTATACCTGATGCTGTGTCGTAATTAGTACTATAAAAAAAATAAAAGGACAGAGAGACAGTTGGATAATAGCCTGGAAAAAGCCACTAGAATAAGGCTTGAGCAAGCCTGGTTAAAAACTACTTTTCTCAGAGTGAATAGCAAGTGTAAAACCCTAAATGAAAATCAATTTTGATTATCAGGAAAATAGTCTTGAGATGAATATTTTCAAATCACAGGACTTAGGGACATTTGTGTAGGAAATAAGGACTTAGATTTTGTTCTGGATAAGAAGAGTGGCTAGCAAGTATGGAAGGATCTTAGTTACGGGTCTAGAACTACACAGGTGTGTAGAGAGTTGTGAGGAGATGGAGTAAATGGAGGAGGTGAGTTATGAAGGAATCAAAGCAGCTGGAGTTCATTCTGGGTTTAATAGAGAAAAGCATGCACCTTGAGGACCCCCTGAGGCCTGGAAACATCAGGACAGTTGGGTGGTACTTGAAAATTTCTGTGTCTACTGCCATGCACAATGACTACAGCATCTACTTGATGAAACGAGCACAATATTTGCATTATAAATGAATCAGTATGATTGTTCATACTGATAAAGAAAAGGCGACCAGACTGTTTCAAACATGAGGCTTTAGCATACATACCCTGGAAATTGGAAGAGCCTTCTTCAGTCCTTTGTTGAATTCTATTCAGGAGAAGAAAGGCACCACCAGCCTCCCAGGAGGTGTGTTTCTAATACCAAGCAGAGTTGGCTCCTTGTGTGTGTATTCCATGTGTCATTTTGAAGAGAGACATGTGTTTGTATTTTGATTCTCTGCTACACAGATTAAAGCTTAGAGTGTCATTGTTTGATGGTGGTTACTGTGGTAACTATTTTGTTTCCTAAATTGAAAACTGGAACATTGTTAGACAATGGAAGAGGATAGTTACTTCCAGTAACTTTGGGACTTGAAACTTTTCAGGCATGAGACATTGAAGTTGGAGCTTAAGTTCTATTTTCATCAATGCCCAGCAGTTTTCTTTATGGGTGTCAGAACTTATGTAATGTACTAGCATTATGGGAAGGATCACTCTCCTGGTTACAATATAACTTGGAGAACATTGTTCCTATGGCTACAGGTAGGTGTAAGATTAGTGTCTCTCTTGATCATTCTTATTAGCCTAAGAAAGAAACTGAGGTAAAATTAATATACAGAGTTTATTTGGGCCAAGGGTGAAGGCTCCAACTTGGAAACACTCCCAGTTTATTTTGGAAAGTGCTTCAGAGAAATAGGAGAGGCTTAGGTTTGTTTTTTTGTTTGTTTGTTTGTTTGTTTGTTTAAAGGAAGAATCATGAGAGAAAGTGACTAAAATACTGATTTTTCAAAATCTTTATTGTTTTATAGAAATAACATTGATTAGTGATTGGCTATATATTGGTGAACTATAGGGCATGAGCTATGGTGCCCAGCAAATGGCATTGTTAGGTTAATTTATGGCCACTTGGCATCAGACAGTCCAGAGCCCACATAGCAAGTATCTTCAAGAGGTTATTCCTTAGGTTAGGGGGTAGGGTCAGATGTGACTACAGTCACATTTCAGTGCCTCCCAAGACCTGATAAATTAAGGACAGCTTGCATTCCTCAGATAAAGTGTTTTTCTTTATCATCCCAAAAGTACATTACTGAAATTTATAGACATAAAACTCCAACATTTCAGATTGGAGGACATAATATATGTATATAATACACACAATTGCAGGGTCCTGAATTTATTTTGCAAATGTAACAAGTAATATGGCTGGGTGTGGTGGCTCACATTTGTAATCCTAGCACTCTGGGTGGCCAACATAGGGCAATTTCTTGACCTGAGGTGTTTGAGATCAGTTGGAGTAAGAGCAAAACCCAGTCTGTACTAAAAATAGGAAAATAAGTGGGGCATGGTGGCCCAGGCCTGCAATCTAAGCTACTCAGGAGGCTAAGGCAGGAGGATAGTTTGAGCCCAGGAGTTTGAGGCTGTAGTGAGCTATTATGATGGCACTGCACTCTTCATGGGGTAACAGAGTAAGACTGTGTTTCAGGAAAAAACAAAATGTAACCAGCAATGTATATTTTTATTTTATTTATTTCTTTAATTTTATTTTTATTTATTTATTTATTTGCAGTTTTTGGCCAGGGCTGGGTTTGAACCCGCCACCTTTGGCATATGGGGTCGGAGCCCTACTCCTTTGAGTCACAGGAGCCACCCCCCAGCAATGTATATTTTTAAAAAAACATTATAAATGTGCAGTGCCTGTGGCTCAAGGAGTAGGGTGCTGGCCCCATATGCTGGAGGTGGTGGGTTCAAACCCAGACCTGGCCAAAAACTGGGGGAAAAAAAAGATTATAGACAATTTTCCTAAAACCAATAAACAAATTATGTGTCAGAGCCTTAGCTAACTTAATCCCAAAACCTTTATATAGGACAGCTATGAAGATGGAACTAAGAGGGCTCTGTGTGCCCAACAAACAGTAGGTTCAGTCAGTGTCTGTGTCCTTTGTTTATTCCTTCCCTTAACCATTGAGATACCTCAGGGCCAGAGAAATTATATGTCTTAATTGAGGTCACACAACTTGAGAACTGCATATTGTATAATTCCAACCACTCAAGAACTGCATAGTGTATAATTCCAACAGTTCATATTACTTCCTTTTAAATTTTAAGTTTACTCATGGCTTTTCTATTTCTTTATGGAACTGCCTAGTCTCTGTGCAGCAGAAAGAGTTTCCTGATAATGGGAAAGCAACATCTTCCTAGTTTAAAGTTTACCCAATCACTGCATTCAACAGTACTATGACTCACCTTGTCCGAAGTTCTTGAATTTGTATTTGGGGAGAGGAAGTAGATTTGTAATGACACATTCTTTGCTAATAGTCCAGTGAACTATTTAAAATGTTTAAGCTCATTGTGTTCTCATGGTCCCTCAGGATCCTGCAGCAAACCAAACTGTATAACAGGAGAATCTCTTATCTGCCAAAATTCATCAGAAGAAAATTCCTGAGGATACATACATAGTAATATTCACTCCTTACTGTTCTTAAACTGGTCATTGTCTTTATCTTAAAATTAGAACACAGCTTCACCTTCTCTAGTGGAATATTTCTGTTTGCCTGTGTTCCTTAAAACATTTTATTTTCCTATTACCTTGTTGTAGGTATTACCTATTACCTTATTCTTTTTAATAAGACATTTCATCTTTAATTTTCTCAGGTTCTAAGTTTGGAAGACAGAATGATAAGCTGTTATATTTTGTGCAGAGGCTTATATCATCAGGTCTTAGATATTCTTTTTCCTCTAATTGGTCTCTGATGTCCAAGTCCATGGGGACTAAAACCTCAGTCATTTTGCTTTATTTTGCTGATTTGAAGGAACATCAATTTAGTTCTAAACTTTTCAACCAACTAATCAACTTGCTGCATTCATTTGCTATCCAGAATTAGATTAATGAAGGCTATAATGCAGAATATTATATGAAAGACATCATATGATGCATATAGCTATTCTCTCATTTTCTAAATTAGATAATAAGGGTTAAAGAAGTTATGAATGCTCAGCTAAATAATAGGAGAACTAGTATGTGGGACAATTTGCTGTCTATGCTTTACTGAGTTTCCAGAGAGAAGTATTGGCGATTTTGACTAAATTAAATGATCCTCTCACAAAACACTTTCTTCTATTTGGGGATTAGGTAACTGACAAATGAAGATATTGTTGGTGCTTTGGGATAGTGTAATAAAATGAGGATGGAGACTCAGAGAAGCTAGACTATCACATCCACCCTGATTAGTAAACTGAGCTGGGCAAATTACTGAAGATTTTAGTCTTTTGGCAAATCTTTAAACCTGAACAAATTCAAGGGATCTCTATGAACTGAAAGGGACACTGTCATCCAAATGTTTACACAGTGCCTATAGCAGAGGAAGAGTCCAGTAGACTTTAGGATATCTTATTATTCCATTCAATCCTTAGATTTGTAAACTGAAAACTTATTGTATAGCGACATTATTTTTTTTAATTTCAAAGTATTACAGGGTTTCAAATATTTTTTATTACATGGATCACTTTTATAATGCTTGGTTCATGGGTTTTTGCCTATTTCTTGATTTCCATTAATTTTACTCCCCTCTGTGCATATTTGGGCTTTTCCGTTAGTTCCAGTTAAATAGAAAGTACATATGGTATTTGCTTTTTTTAATTCCTTAGATACATCACTTAATATAATGGTGTTCAGTTCTATCCAAATTATTGCAAAAGGCATTGAGTCATCTTTCTTCATGGCTGAGTAAAATTCCATAGTGTACATATACTACATTTAGTTAATCCTCTCATGAAGTAATGGGAACTTGGGTTGCTTGCACATATTTGCAATTTTGAGGTTTGCTGCAATAAACATTTGAGTACTGGTGCCTTTTGATAAAATGACTTCATTTCCTTTGGGTAAATCCCAAAATAGTGGGATTGCTGATTCAAATGGTAGGTCTAGTTTTAGTTCTTTGAGGTAACTCCATGTTGTTTTCCATAAATATTTTACTTATTTGCCAATCCTTTCCCTCTGCATCCATGCCAGCATTTATTATTTTGGGACTTTTTAATAAAAGCTATTCTAAGAGGGGTAAGATGGCATTTCACTGTGGTTTGAGTTTGCATTTCCCTGATAATTACTGATGCTGATAATTTTTTCATATGTTTATTGGCTATTTGTCTATGTTCTTTAGAAAAGCTTCTGTTTATATATTTTACTCAATTTAAAAAAGGAGTTTTTTACCAGCTAGAGTGTATGAAACTAATCTATGACTAATACCTGATACTATCTTCTTCATGTTTGGTTCTTTTAGCAAAGAGGGGAAGTAGAAGTGGGTGCTTTCATTATTACACAAAATAACCTTTGTAAAAAATATATTTTACTTGGGCGGCACCTGTGGCTCAAAGGAATAGGGTGCTGGCCCATATGCTGGAGGTGGCAAGTTCAAACCCAGCCCTGGCCAAAAACTGCAAAAACTGAAAAAAAAAAAAAAAACTTTACTATCCTTGCCTGAGATCTTGGGTTAATAAATCACTCAAGCCTAAGGTTTAAGGGAGTAATACATACTCAAGTCACACAAATCACAGAGCAAGAACCAATAGATTTATTTCTGAAAATTTCCCTAGTCATTTAGTTCTTCTCATGCTACTGAACCAGAAGTTTGAAAATAGGGTCACTATAATTGTTGTTGTAATTATTCTACATCACCATGGGTAAAGTTGATTTCTGTCACCCTAGGGATGAGCACCATGCTTGAAATCCAGAGAATTCAGTTTCTCCTGATCTTCTAATGGCTCCAGGAAATGAGAAGAAAGAAAATACAGCAGTTCAATAAAGAAAAAAAAAAAAGTGATTCAGCTATAAAAGAAATAATTTGGGACTTACAAATGTTGTATCATTATGCCCTATCAGGTAAAGAAACTTACCTATCCAAAATTCTGGCAGATGGTAAGGGGGACTTAAAATACATGGTGAAAGAAGATAATCGTATTAGTCACTTAGTGTCTGTGTTTAGCCACAGAAGCAGAGTCTATGGCATTTATATTTTATGTCAATTAATTATTTTCTTTCCCCCTACCATCACATGAAGGACACTGGGGGTGGGTTTTGATTTTATGACACTTCTTCAGTCCACGTGTTATCAAATAATGTGCTGTTTAATCTCTAATATTTGTGGGTTTTCCAAGTGTCCATCTGTTTTTGATTTCCTGTTTAATTCCATTAACACTTGAGAGCAAACTTTATATAATTTCTGACATTTTAAATTTGCTAAAGTTTGTTTTACATCCCAAAATATAGTCTATCTTAATGATTTCTTTTTCTTTATTTATTTCTTTCTTTCTTTCTTTTTTTTTTTTTTTTGAAGACAGAATCTCACTCCATCACCCTGGGTAGAGTGCAGTGACATCATTGTTCATAGCAACCTCAAACTCTTGGGCTCAAGTCATCCTCTTGCCTCAGTCTCCTGAGTAGCTGGGACCACAGGTACCTGCCACAGTGCCTGGCTATTTTTTAGAGATGGGGTCTTTCTATTATTTAGGCTGCTGTTGAACTCCTGAGCTCAGGCCATCCACTGCCTTGGCTTCCCAGAGTGATAGGATTACAAGCATGAACCATTATGCCTGGTCCTATCTTCATGAATGTTTAGTGTGAACTTAAGAATGTGTATGAGTATTCCGTGTATTCTGCTGTCATTTGACAAAGTAGCTTAGAGATATGAGTAGAGTAGCGTACACCCAGTTGGTTGGACTATGCTATTCATTTCAGTGATGTCCTTAATGATTTTCCAACTGCTTAATCTATCAATTACTAATATTGGGGTGCTTAATACTTTATTAGGACATTTATCAATTTTTTTTCATTTCTGTAACTTTGTACCTCATGTACTTTGACACTCTATTGTTAGGTGCACACAAATCCAGGACTGTTGTGTGTTCTTTAAGAATAGACCCTTTGACATCAGAGGCAACATGGTCAACTGGAGCCAGCTTTCCAAAGGCTCCCACCCAGAAAAAGAGTTAAAGGACAGAAGTTTATCAAGTAATCTGACAGTTTGGAGCTGAGCCAAGAGAGAAGATTGAAGAGTGCACATCACCCCTGCTAAGGCAAGCTGCAACCCCAAGGAAATAAATAATAGGTACAAAACCCATCACCAAGTGGATAGGAGTCTCTCTCCCATGAGAACAGCTTTCAGTGTACTTTCTACAAACAAGCGAGCAGAGTTCAAATCTCCTCTTATTTTATCCCATGCAGGAGAGCCACTAAAACCTGAATATCCTTCTCCAGACAGAACCCACTCGTATACTTTGGCATTCCCCCTGCCAGACATAAAACTGAA
>NW_003852790.1:142292-153482 GCF_000181295.1 Otolemur garnettii
GAGCAGATCTGGGACAGAAATGCAGGCCCTATGAGCAAAGGATATGCCTGCAGTGGTGCCTGCCCAGGCAGGGTTCCACGAGAACTGAGATGCATGCAAAGAGATAGCATACTCCCAGGGTGGGGCTGAGTCAGAATTTTTGCTTTTGTGAGCCCAAGATGCACCCTGCCCCCAGTGGAGCATAGCCGGGACAAGAGTACATGTTGTAGTGCCATCAGCCCAGGGTGGGGCAGGAACTGAGAGCCTTTTGTGAGCTCTAATTGCACCCACCCCAACATAGAGTGCAGTGGAGACACAGTCACCAGCTCTGCAAGAATAGGTGCAGTGGTGGAGGCACATTTCAGCTTCTTTGAATTCAAAACATGCCTGGTCTGTGGTGGAACACAACAAGTACAGACATGCAAATTCTGCAAGAATATAAGCGGCAGCATCATCATCAGCCCTGGGCTAGAACTGAATGACACTTCCCAGCCTCCATTGAGCACTCAAGGTAGTCAGGCTTCAGCTCTCCCTGCTGGCTGGTGAGGAGTGTGGCAGTCTGGGTGAGGAGACATTGATCTCCTGGTGACTCTGGCAGGCACAAACTCTTGGTGCATTTTCTCATTGGAGGGAACTGGGTCACATCCCTGTGGGGTTACCAGTGACTGGGTGTGACTGAGATGCAAGGTGGGGAAGGAGGCATCAACCTCCCCAGACTAATTTTCTGGGCAGGCCTTTCTGACTCGATGGCACACCAGAGTAAGCCACACTTGTGCTTCCAGTAGACACCTGCTATCAAGTTGCTGGAGACATTTTGAACTCTCCCACTTGAGAGTTGGTGCTGACTGGGACAATTGGTTGGGACCGTTGACCTGGCCAATCACCTAACTCTCCAAGGTGGCACCCCAGTTGTGTTGTAGTGGGAAGGTTTGGTTTTCCTCTTCTAGTTGTTGCCTGTGGGGGTGAGGTGTCTTAGTTGCTGATATTTCTCCACAGCTGAGAGTTCAACTCAGAGTCACTGATTCACTAGGATTGGACAGAGACCAGCTGAATACAAGAAAGAGCCACCTAGACCCACCACAACAAGCAGGTGTCCAGAGTCTCAGGCTGTAGTACTGTATTGGTCCTTTGAAAAGCTATAGTCACCAGTCCCAGATCTTTGATAAAGGGCTAGTTAATCACAACTCTAGGAGCCCCCAATCCAATTTCATCTTACCTGCTCATCTAGCCATATGGTGAAAAATTATCATGGGGTGCAATCAGCAGAAAAACTCTGGCAACATGAATTATCAGAGTAGATAAACTCCTCTAAGGAATGACAAAAGTGGACACACTAGAAAATCCCATTCATGAACAAATGGCTGAGATATCAGAGATCAAGTTTAGAATTTGGATAGCAAAAAAGATTGATAGAATGGAAGTAAAGTAGGAATTAGAAATTCTATTAATAATTCAGAAGTTATCTCAAGAATTCAATAAATTTAAAGACCAAATCACCAAAGATTTTGACAAATTGAGAAAAGAATTTACAGCCCTCCAAGATATGAGAAATACAGTAGAATCCCTCCATAACAGAATGGAGTAGGCAGAAGAAAGGACTTATGACATTGAATACAAAGCTTTTGAACACTCTGTAATGCTCAAAGTGGAAAAGAAGTGGAGAGCAAAAACATCATTCTCTGAAACAGCTGTGAGATAATTCCTAAAAAGCAAACGTTGTCTTATAGGAATTGCTAAATGTAATGAGGTTGGTCAGAAAGGCACAAGTGCCCTACTCCAAGAGATAATTGAGGAGAACTTCCCAAACGTAGCAAGAGATATTGAAATTCAGATAGCAGACAGTTTCAGAACCCCAGAACAACTCAATCCAGTTGGTCTACTCTGATAAAGCATTTCCCCGATACATTATAATCAACATCACAAAAGTTAATATGAAGGAGAAAATTCTTCAAGTAGCCAGAGGTAAGAAAACCATAACCAGTTGGTTATGGTCCAGTTGATCTACTTTGATAAAGCTTCTCCCTGATACATTATAATTAACTTTGCCAAAGTTAATATGAAGGAGAAAATTCTGTAAGCAGCCAGGTGTAAGAAAACCATAGCCTACAAGGGGAAGAATATTAGACTGACTGCAGATCTCTCTGCTGAAACTTTTTAAGCTAGAAGAGGATGGGCATCAAACTTTAACCTCCTAAAACAAAATCACTTTCAACCCAGAATCTTGTATCCAGCTAAACTGAGTTTCATTTATGATGGAGAAATTAAATATTTTAAGGACATTCCCATGTTGAAGAAATTTGCCATAACTAAACCAGCTCTCCAGAATATTCTCAGACCCATCAGCCACAATGACCAGCACAATGCTCTACCACCAAAGTAAACCCACTCAGAAACTTTCGATCAAATTCCAACTTCCACAGTGGTGAAAGGATTAAAAATGTCCACTGGAATTTCAAAAAACACAACACCAAAAATACTACCATGCTTATTAATTCTCTCAATTAATGTGAATGGCTTAAAGTGTCCACTAAAGAGGCACAGGTTGGCTGATTGTATACAAAAACTCAGGCCAGATATCTGCAGCATACAAAAATCTCATCTTACATTAAAAGATAAATATAGACTAAGAGTGAAAGAATGGACATCTATAATTCAGGCAAATGGAAATCAGAAAAAGCAAGTGTTGCAATTTTATTCCCAGATACAATAGGCTTTAAATCAATAAAAGTAAGAAAGATAAATGTGGTAACTTCATATTTGTTAAGTGCTGGGAACCTGCCTAGCAAAGTAATTAGGAAAACCTGGGAGTAGACTGGCACAGGATGGGAAATGAAAGACACAAAATAGCAGAATCAGGAGCGCCTTTCCTCAGTAGGAAAAAGCAATCTCAGCTTTATTGCACAGCTTTTATATACAGTAGCTTGAAGGCATGATCTTGTCATAATTGCATAACTTGATTAAATACAGCCTAAGAGCAAAATAGCATTTTCAGCAGTCTGTGTTGATCAAAAGGGCATGCTCCATTCTAATCTGATTCAGGAATCAGCCATAACAGTAACTCCTGGGGCCAGGTTGCATTCGGTTCTTGATTCAAATGCAGATCCTCAAAACTGTTTCCTGCCTCTGGAGTAAGTCTTCTGCCTGCCAGGTCAGCCTCTTCACTTGTCCCCAGATTGGTAGCTGGGATGACCAGGTACTCTGAGATAGTCCAGAGGGTTCTTTTTCTGCATGGTCCCAGAAAGGGGTAGCAGGATCCTCGAGCTTCATTTTCTTGAGAGAGGGAATCAGGTGACTTGGTTTACTGCAAGGGAAGCCCTGCCACCTTGATGAGCCTCTCTAGAAAGCAGCAGAATCCATTCATGGTCTCTGGAAAGACACAAACATGCCCTCTTCTCCAAATGAGCATCAGATCAGGGTTAAACCACTGTCCTGTGAGGGGGTCCTTCCACTTAACCAAGGTGAAGAAGCCAGGACGGGGATGCCAAAAGTGGTTAGCAGCCTACTGGCCTTCCTGATCTAATGAAATAAAATTAAGTACAAAAAAGGCATGAGAGAGATAATTCTGAGGTGTCAGGGGGTTCTTAATATACTCCCCCTTCTTAATATTTTCCAGTTGGAGGTTTAGGCATGCACGAGCCCATTCCACAATGCCTTGGCCCTGAGGATTGTAAGGAATGCCAAAGGAATGGTAGGTAGAAAACTGTGCCATAAAAGAAGCAAGGGCTTTGGACATATAGGAAGTGGTGTTGTCTGTTTTGATAACCTTGGGAACTCCAAGAACAAAAAAACAATGCAAAAGGTGTGCTTTAACATCTTTGATAGCTTCTCCAGAAAGGGCAGAAGCCACAAGAAATCCAGAATAAGTATCCACACAAACATGCACATAAGCAAGTTTACCAAAAAGAGAAAAATGTGTGACATCCATTTGTCACAACTGCCCAGGCAAAAGGCCTTGAGACTTAACCCCACAATGGGGTGCCGGAACAGGAGGTAAATAATAAGAGCATTTCTTCACAATCTGTTGGGTTGCTTCTCTAAACTAAACTATACTCTATACTAAACTGCAGATGCAGGGTATGTGCATTTTGATGGTGAATGTCTTGAGAAGCTTGGGCCTTGTCAGTCATAAACAACATAACCAAGCTCACATGACAGAGAGAATCAGGAATGGCATTGCCTTCAGCTAAAGACCCAGGCAAAGTGGTATGACCACAAAGTTAATCAACATAATAGAGGGGAGACTGGGCACATAAAGTCTGCTGAACTTGTAACAAAAGTGTTTGGAGAGCTGAGTTCACTGATGGCCAATTGTAACTTCTTCCAAAACTTGCAAACAGTGAAAAATTGATATCAGTGTAGATATTTAGAGGACAGAAAACTTTTGAAAAGCTGAATGAGCTACAGCTAGTTCAACTCTTTGGGCAGAAGAGAGAGAAGTATAACATTTAAAAGTCTTACCATTTAAAACTAAAGAAGCATAAGAAGAGGACCCATCAGTAAAGACAAGATCTGCATGAGGAAGCGCGACAGCAGAATGAAGGTGAGGAAAAATCAAGGGATGCTGGCATAAAAATGAAAGTAGGTTAGATCCAGGGTAATGATAAAGAATCTGACCTGTAAAACTGGCAAAAGAAAGTGGTCAAGCAGTATTGACCTGCCATAATTGACTCACTTGTGCTGCAGTGTAAGAAACTAAATAAAATGAGGGTCAATCTTGCACAGTTGTCACACACAGGTGCAGGCAGCTGTGATGAGTTGAGGGACTAAATCAGGATAAGGAGACAACATGTGGTGCCTAGAAGACAGCAATGCAGCCATTCTATAGGAACTTTCTGCCAAAAAAGACCAATAGGTTCATAGTAGGGCTGAGTACATTCGATACTTTTTCTTCCATTCTCGAGATACTAAGAAGAATATTTTCAGTACTGGATACTTTACATCTCCATCCATGTAAACACAAAAGAAGTAAAGTCTCCATCCTTCTTTAAGGCTGAATAGTATTCCATGGTGTACATATACTACAGTTTATTGAACAATTTGTGGATGGATAGGCACTTGGGCTATAACCCAATTATAGCCCAAAAATATGGGGAAAGGGGACAGGGAGGGGAGGGGAGGGGGGAGGATGGGTGGAGGGAGGGTGATTGGTGGGATCATGCCTATGGTTCATCTTATAAGGGTACATGTGAATCTTTCTAAATGTAGAATATAAATGTCTTAACGCAATAACTAAGAAAATGACATGAAGGCTATGTTAACCAGTTTGATGAAAAATTTTCAAATTGCATATAAAAACAGCACACTGTACCCCATGACTGTATTAATATACACAGCTATGATTTAATTTAAAAAAAAAGAAAGTAAAAAACAAAACAAAACAAAAAACACCAGTAAGAAATGAGAAAGTATCCAAAACTATAAATGTTAGAGGGGAACATAATCTATTTGAGTAACCTGAACCTGTTTTAAAACCTGCTCCACTAGCATTAAAGCAGCACATGCTGAGGGAATGAAAGAGGTGGGAAAATTAGGAGAAGCATCCCCCGTAAAATGTCAAATAGAGGAAGTCATCCATGAGTTGTGATATAGAGCAACAGGCACAGTCAGTTAATGTCACCGTAAGTTTTTGAAAATCATTCAAAGTCTGTAGACAAGAGGTATCCAACACAAGGCATTGAGGGTGCACAGTACTTTGGAAAACTTTCATGCCCAAGTAATCCAAGGGATAAGTCTGTTAAATTTTTTCAGGGGCTACAACCAAATTATGCTAAGTGAAATGATGAGTTAAATGACTCAGCATTTTATCTAAAATGTCTCAGGAAGGATGAAACAAAAGAATGTCATCCATGTAGAAAATACAGTAAACCTGTGGATACTGCTGCTGGAGGGGGAAAAGAATTTGAGCTACAAATTTTTGGCAGGGAGTGGGACTGTTAGCCATTCCCTGATGCAGAACATGCCACTGAAAATGATGCATAGACTGTTGAAAATTAACAAATGGGAGGCTAAAAGCAAAATTCCAGAAATCCTGGGGCACAAGAGGAATAGTAAAAAAATAATCCTTGAGATCAATTACATAAGCAGGCCAGGAATTAGGGACAGAAACAGAGGATGGTAATCCAGGCTGAAAAGCTCACATAACCTCCATAGTAGGATTAACTGTGTGGAGGTCCTGTAGCAGCCTCCATTTTTCCTGATTTTTTTCTTAATAACAAAAATTGGAGTATTCCAAAGGCTATTAGATGGCTCAATATGACCAAGGTTCAGTTGCTCTTATACCAATGTCTTGGCTACAAGGGCTATTAGATGGCTCAATATGACCAAGGTCCAGTTGCTCTTGTACCAATGTCTTGGCTGCCTGACTGGGTCAGATGTTTTCCATGTAATAGGAGCTACAGTCAGGTGAGCAGCTGCAATCAATGGCCTGAAAGAAAAGACTCAAAACCAAGGCCCTGGTCTGGGGGTTATGGTTGTGGTTGCAAAGACTGGGTTATTCCCTGAGTATGTTTACCCACCCCGATAGAGGATTAAAACCTTGTTTAAGCATCAAATTAGATACAGTTTCAGTTGGGCTGACAAGCAGTGCTCCCAATTATTTGAGAATATTCCTCCCCCATAAATTGCACAGAAAGTGTTCCAGCACAAAAGGTTGGAAAGTACTGGAATTACCTTCAGGGTCAGCCAAAGTAAGGAGGGCAGAGCTTTGGAGGGAATTTTGACTCATACCTATTCCTTGCAACTGAGTCATGGATGGGGTCAGATGCCAGGGTGAAGGCCAAAGTTGCTTTGACATGACTGAAATATCTGCCCTGGTATCAAGGGTACCCAGGAATGAATTGCCTTGAATAGTAAGTGTGAGTTGGGGGCATTCCTGAGAAATAGCTCTGACCCAATAGGCATGGGAGGACCCAAAGCACTCAGATCCTCTGCTCCCTCCCTTCTGAACCTGTCCACATTTTTGAAAGGGCACAAGAATAAGCTGAACAATGCATTCTCCTGGAATAACAAACACAATACTATGAGGGGCTGTAGCCATAACTTTGATTTCTCCCTCATAATCAGAGTCAATAACTCCTAGAAGGACTTGGAGCTCCCCTCCCCCAAAGCAGAACTGCTTTGACCAAGCAGAAGACTCACAGTGCCCTCAGGGAGGGGACCAAAAATGCCTGTGGGAATTCTCTGATGTCCTAGCTCTGGTGTCCTAGCTCATACTATTAATATGTAGTGGGCAGTGGAACTGAGGTCCAGTGCTGCGGAACCAGGACTTGCCCTAGAAAGGAATTCAATGCCTTTCTGGGGAGTGAGGACAGTGAGATGGGACTGTCTGCCCCTGGTTGTGGGTAACTTCCCTGCTTGTTTGGTGGGCCTAAGGTGAGGCCTGGACCCAGTTTCCTGAAGTTGGCTTAACTGGCCTGCCCTGAGAATCAGTTTTTGGTCTGCTTTTGTTAGCCCAGTGAAAGCCTCGTTGACATTTGGTGCATAAAGAAGTGGGTCACAGGTGCAGGAGCTGAAGTTCCCTGAGTGTGTTGAGGGCACTGTTTACTAAAATGACCAGGCTTTCCACAATTGAAACAATTATCATTTATTTGGGTCCCAGAGGCACGAGGGGATTTACCCTGTGGTTATTTCCTGCATCTGCTGATACACTACCCCAATGCGTACCCTTTTCATTCCAGCCACAAACACAGCCTCTTGAGTGTAAGAAAATCCAATCTCAGCACAAAGGTGTATATAATCTTCCAAGGAACCTCATTTTTTGTAAGGATGCATCACAGTTTGACAGGCAGAATTAGCATTCTCAAAGGCTAATTGGTGAACAATCAGACTCCCAGCCTTGGGGTGAGCGATTACACACCCCCACAGCTGCAACAGTGGGCAACAAAATCTTGATAATTCTCATTAGGGCCCTGGCGAATTTTACTCAGCTTCTCTGTTCTGAGCTGTGGGGGTAGCCTCCTCCAGGCTGCTAGTGCCATAGTGTCAAACTGATAGTATACAAACTGACACCAAGTGACTTGACTTGCAGTATCAGAATAATTTCCCATTCCTGTAAGCATATCATAGGAAACTCCATTGTTAATTTGGTGGTTGCGCTGAACCATTTCATCAGCTTTGTCCATATATTCTGTCTTCCACAAGAGGAAATCCCCTCTGAAGAGACATGCTTTAGCAATACCTTTTCAATAATTAGGTGGCAAAGCATCACCCCCTAAAGAATCTATCATAGCCATGATGAAAGGAGCAGTAGCTCTGTATTGAGACACTACTGCCTTTATATGCTTCAAAATTTTAAAGGCAATGGGTTCATGGTATTGCTGATTAGAAGCTGACTCACTTCTGTGGTTTATCTTACAAGGGTGCAAGTGAAACTTTCTAAGAGTAGAATATGAACGTTTTAGCACAATAACTAGGTAAATGACATGAAGGCTATGTTAACCAGTTTGATGAAATGTTTCAAATTGTATGTGAAAACACAACACTGTACCCCAGAAATGCTTAATGTACATAGGTACCATTCAATAATAAAAAAAAAAAAAAAGCTGGATCCACCTGAATGGGGAAAGGACGGAAGCCAGACATATCCTCCCCTACTTCACAGACCAAATGCAAAGCTTGCTGCAATGGAGTAGCAGATGGAGAAGGAGTTGGGGAATCCCCAGCCTGTGACCAAGGGGAAGTTGCTTGAGGGGAAGGAGCTGGAGCAGAGGGAGTAAAAACTGCAGAAGCTGGGGGAACAGGCACTGCAGGAGCCCAGGGAGCAGAGGGAACAACAGGAACTATAGAGGGAGGGAACATAGAGCAATCCCACTCTTTTTTCTTAAAGGCAGCCTATAAGGCTGCAAAAGACTTAATCAAATCCTTGGTAGGCACTTCCTCAAAATCATCACTATAATATTCATCCCCAGGAGGCTGTTCTTTCTCCTCATGATATAAAAGGGCTTTTTCCTCAAGCTGTTGCACTTCCTCTGGAGACAGAAGATCTTCTTTAGGGAGAAAATCAGAGGTGTCCCGATCATCAAGAGTGGGTGCAGAGGGAGTATGCTGGAGGTGACATATGCGCTCAACCTCAGGTTTCAGGTCTAGGCAATCCTTTACCAAATTATAGATGGTGAAAGTTTCAATGGAGATCCCATCAGGCCCTTGAGCATAAAAATAAGCTCTCAAACGGGACTCAAGCCCAAGTATCCCGATTAACTGTTCCCTCCTCAGGAAACCAAAGACATACCTCCTATACAAGCTGCAAAAAATGCTCCAATTGATGAGTCCACACCCAGGCTTTGTGAACTACGAGCATAGACTTTAACACTTGCACATACAAATCACGGGTTTTTGACCCAAACTGTCCTATGTTTTACTCCTGATGGACAATGCATCCCCTCAATTACCTAAATTCACAGAAGTATATGACCTACTTCATGTTTAGGACTCATCTATGACTCAACTGCAACACTGGAAAACAACTCTTTTGGAGTATCCCACAAGGTCAGTATTCCTCAGGTCCCTGTTCACGTGCCTGTTGGGAACCTGCCTGGCAAAGTTATTAGGAAAACCTGGGAGTAGACTGGCACAGGGTGGGAAATGAAAGACGTGAAATAGCAGGATCAGGAGGACCTTTCCTCAGTAGGAAAAGGCAATCTCAACTTTATTGCATAGCTTTTATATATAGTAGCTTGAAAGCTGATCTTGTCATAAATGCATAACTTGATTAAAAACAGCCTAAGAGCAAAATAGCATTCTCAGCAGTCTGCACTGACCAAAAGGGCATGGCTCCATTCTAATCTGGATCCAGAACCAGCCAGAACAGGAAATCCCTGGGGCCAGGTTGCATTCAGTCCTTGACTCAAATGCAGTTCCTCAAAACTGGGGGATGTTGCCTCTCAGGAGTTCGGTTCCCAACAGTTAAGGGAAACACTCAACAGGATGAGATTTCGATTATTAACATTTATGCACCCAACCAGAAAGCTCTTCAATTTATAAGAGAGTCCTTAACAGACATGAGCAACTTGATATGCTCCAGTACTGTAAAAGTTGGAGATTTTAACACTCCTTTTGGCAGTATTGGATAGCTCCTCCAATAAGAAACTGAGCAAAGAAATTTTAAACATAAACTTAACCATTCAACAACGGGATTTAACAGACATCTACAGAACATTTCATCCTAACAGAACTGAATATACATTCTTCTCATCAGCACCTGGAACATACTCCAAAATTGATCACATCTTAGAACACAAGTCTAACCTCAGCAAATTTAACAGAATATAAATTATTCCTTGTATCTTCTTGGACCATCATGGAATAAAAGTTGAACTCAGAAATCTGCATACAACACACAAAAATGTTCAAACTAAATAACCTTATGCTGAATGAGAGCTGGGTCATAGATGAGATTAAAAAGGAAATTATCAAATTTGAGGAACAAAATAATAATGAAGACATGAATTACCAGAACCTGTGGGATATAGCTAAGGCAGTCCTAAGAGGTAAATTTATAGATTTGCAAGCCTTCCTCAAGAGAATGGAAAGAGAGGAAGTCAACAACTTAATGGGACATCTCAAGCAACTGGGAAAAGAAGAATATTTCAAACCCAAACCCAGCAGAAGAAAAGAAATCACCAAAATTAGAGCAGAATTAAATGAATGAAAACAAAAGAATTACACAACAGAGCGATGAATCAAAAAGTTGGTTTCTTGATAATGTTAATAAAATAGATGAACCTTTGGCAAACCTCACCAGAAATAAAAGAGTAAAATCTGTAATTTCATCAATCAGAAATGAAGGCAAAATAAAAACATACCCCTCAGAAATTCAAAAAATCCTTAATAAATATTACAAAAAACTCTATTCTCACAAATATGAAAATCTGAAGGAAATAGACCAATACTTGGAAACACACTACCTTCCTAGACTTAGCAAGAAAGAAGTGAAAATGTTGAACAGGCCCATATCAAGTTCTGAAATAGCATCAACTATATGAAATCTCCCCAAAAATAAAAGTCCTAGACCTGATGGCTTCACATCAGAATTCTACCAAACCTTTAAAGAAGAGCTAGTTCCTATATTACATAACCTTTTCCAAAACAGAAAAAAAAGGAATACTTCCCAACACATTCTATGAAGCAAATATTCCCTGATCCCCAAACTAGGAAAAGACCAAACAAGAAAATAAAATTATATATCAATATTTCTAATGAATATTGATGCAAAAA
>NW_003852790.1:154178-156878 GCF_000181295.1 Otolemur garnettii
GATGTGATTGATCTCTATAAAGAGAACTATGAAACTGAGAAAATAAATAGCTGAAGATGTTAAAAAATGGAAAAATATATCATGCTCATAGCTAGGAAGAATCAACATTGTTAAAATGTCCATATTACCCATAGCAATTTCAAATATAATGCAATTCTTATCAAAGCACCACTGTCATACTTGAAAGATCTGGAAAAAATAGTACTTCATTTTATATGGAACCAGAAAAAGCTTCAAATAGCTAAGACATTACTCAGAAATAAATCAGGAGGAATCATGCTACCAGACTTCAAACTATACTATAAATCTATAGTGATCAAAACAGCATGATAATGGCACAAAAATAGAGAGGTAGATGTATGGAACAGAATTGAGAACCAAGAGATGAACCCAGACACTTATCATTATTTGATCTTTGATAAGCTTATCAAAAATATAAATTGGGGGAAAGATTCCCTATTTAACAAACACTGCTGGGTGAATTGACTGGCAACTTGTGGAAGACTGAAACTGGACCCACACCTTTCTCCTCTAACAAAAGTTGACTCTCACTGGATAAAGACTTAAACTTAAAACATGAAACTATAAAGATTCTTGGAGAGAGTGCAGGGGAAACCTTGAAGAAATTGTCCTGGGAGAATACTATATGAGGATGACCCCCTAGCAATTGAAGCAATACCAAAAATACATTAAAGGGATCTGATTAAACTAAAAAGCTTCTGCACAGCCAAGAACACAGTAAGTAAGCAGACACCCCTCAGAATGGGAGAGGATATTTGAAGGGTATGTTTCTGACAAAGATTTGATAACCAGAATGCACAGAACTCAAATTCATTAATAAGAAAAGAACAAGTGATCCCATTTCATTGAGGGCAAGATATGTGAACAGATGCTTCTCTGAAAAAGATAGACACATGGTCTACAGAAACTTGATAAAATACTGATCATCTTTAATAATCAGAGAAATGCAAATCAAAACCACTTTGAGATATCATCTAACTCCAGTAAAAGTAACCCACATAACAAAATCCCCAAACTGTGGATGTTGGCATGGATGTGGAGAAAAGGGTACACTTCTGCACTGCTGGTGGGAGTGCTACCTAATATGTCCCTTTTGGAAATAATTATGGAGAACACTCAGGGACCTAAAAGTAGACCTACCATTTGATCTTGCAATTCCTCTACTAAGTATATATCCAAAAGACCAAAAATCACTTTATAACAATGATATTTGCACCAGATTGTTCATTGCAGCTCAATTCATAATTTCCAAGTCATGGAAGAAGCCCAAGTGCCCATCAACCCATGAATGGATTAATAAATTGTGGCATATGTATACCATTGAATACTATGGGGCCTTTAAAAAAGATAGAGACTTTACCTCTTTTATGTTTACATGGATGTAGCTGGAACATATTATGTAAAGTATCTGAAGAATGGAAGAAAAAGTATTCAATGTATTCAGTAGTTTTATGAAACCAATTTATAAATACTCACACTTTCTTATGAAAAACAGATCACAACTATAGTCCAGGATGAAGGAGAGAGAGAAGGGAAGGGAGGGGGGAGGTTTGATAGAGGGAGGATAAACAGAGGGACCACACCTATGGAGCATATTGCAAGGGTATAAGTCAAATCTAGCAAGTACAGAACATAAATGTCTTAACACAATAAGTAAATGAGGTGAAAGCTATATTAATTATTTGATGTAAGCATTCCAAATTGTATAAAAAATCAACACATTGTACCCAACAAATGCATAAATGTATTCATGATCTATTTGTATATAACTTAATAAAAGGAAAAAGAAAAGAATAGACCTTTTTTCATTATACCCTTCTCTATCCCTGATAATTTTCCTCACTCTAAAGTTGGCTTGGTCTGAAATTAATAAAGTGACTGATAAAGATTTATTTTGATAACTGTTTGCATGTGTATTTTCTCCCTCCTTTTACTTTCACTCTATATGTGTCTTTCTATTTTAACCAGGTTTCTTGTAGAAAATATTAGCTAGGTCTTATTTTTCAATAACAAGTCTCTGAAAGCCTCTATCTCTTAACTGGTATTTAATTTAGACCACAGGTGTTTAAAGTGATTATTATTGATACAGGATAAGTAATATTTACCAAATTTGTTAATTTATATTTGATGCCCCTACTTTTGTTCCTTTTTTCTCCATTCTTTTGTCTTTTCTATTTTTATTTGTTCATTTTATTTCATTTCTTTCTTTCTTAATGATATGCCCCTTGCTGAGTAAAAATGAATTTTGAGATTGTGATGTCTGCTCTGAAAAGTAAAAACGAGTGTACCATATCTTGAAGAGCTAATGTGAGGTTTTACCCAAGTCACATGAGCCAAGTCATCAGCAGACAGGCTGGCATAAACATGCATTAAGATCATGAAAAACATCCACTGCAAAAATTCTGTCCTGAGGCCAAGACTTATACACAATATAGTTTCATTAGTATTGAAAATTTGGTGAAAATCACAGAAACCTTCCGTATTGTCCATCTCAGCTAGGATAGGAGAATAATGGAAAAGGAACAAAGACGCAGAGGGTAGATTTCAGTGTCATAGTACACAATGAGCAAAAAGACTCTTTGAGTGAAGGGCTCAATTACATCTTCAACTTTACCTACAAATGCACACAATGTAACTTAATCATTTGTACCTTAATATTACACTGAAATTAGAAAAAAA
>NW_003852790.1:157711-164643 GCF_000181295.1 Otolemur garnettii
ATACTTTACTAAGAAGAATGTGTTTCATCTCCAACCAGGTTAATACAAAAGATGTAAAGTCATCATCTTTCTTACAGTGAAATAGTATTCATGGAATACATATACCTCAGTTTGTTAATCCATTCCTGAGTTGATGGGCATTTAAGTTGTTTCCATGTTTTGGCAATTGTAAATTGAACTGTGATAAACATTCTAGTCCACATGTCTTTATGATGGAATGATTTTTTTTCTTCTGGGTAAATGCCTGGTAGAAGGATTGGTGGGTCAAATGTGAGGTCTTATTTGAGATATTTGAGGATTCTCCATACTTCTTTCCAATGAGGCTGTATTGGTTTGCAGTCCCATCAAAGTGTAAAAGTATCCCCCTCTCCACATCCATACCAGCATTTGCAAATTTGGGACTTGGTGATGTGGGCTATTCTCATTGTGGTGAAGTGATATCCTAGGGTTATTTTTATTTGCATTTCTGTGATGATTAGGGATGATAAATATTTTTTCAAATATTTCTTAGTCATTCATCAGTCTTCCTTAGAAAAAGTCTTGTTCACATCTCTTGACCAGTGATAGATGGGATTGTTTGTTCTTTTTTTGTTGATTAATTTGAGTTCTCTACAGATTCTAGTTATTAAGCCTGTGTTATATTTGCAATATGCAAATATCTTTTCCTATTCTGAAGATTGTCTATTTGCTTTAATTGTTGTGTCCTTAGCTGTGCAAAAGCTTTTCAGTTTAATTAAGTCCCATTTGTTTACTTTTGTTGTTGCAATAGCCACTGAAGTCTTCTTCATAAAATATTTCCCCAGGCCAACATCTTTAAGTTTTTCCCACACTTTTTTAAAGGATTTTTATTGCTTTATGTCTTAAATTTAAATCTTTTATCCCTCTTGAGTCAATTTTTTAAAGCAGTGAAACGTGCTGGTCCAATTTCAGTCTTTTACATGTGGTTATCCAGTTCTCCCAGCACCATTTATTGAATAGGGGTTCCTTATCCCAAAGTACATTTTTTTTTTTTTGCTTATTGTGGGATAAAACCCCACATACTGTGTGTTCACTTTAAACTCCAGAAGCAGGCAGACAGACTTGTGGAATGCAACTCTGTTGAAGACCCGGTAGCCTTGGTCAACATAGAACAGGGCCTGAAGGTTTGGGTCTAAAAACCCATCTTCAATGACTATGGATATGTGACTGTTAAGCCTGCGAGGAAAGGGTTAAAAATCTTCCTGCAGAGACACAGCCTAGAGGTTGATGGATGTGTATGGGATTATTGGAAAACTGTGTGACCTCCAGGTTGTGTAGAAACAGGGGTCATAAACCTGCTTTCTGCAATACAATGAGTGCATAGTAAAACTCCAAAGCTTTAATACCCTCTTGGTAATTTCAAGTCTCTAGATGTACTCCCTTTTATAGCTATCTTGAGGTTTCAAACTTTGTGTCTTTTTGAAGGATGAACTTTAGAAAAGTAGTATGAATACTTTGCTTGTTAATTAATAAACTGTATGTGACTAGCCAACTATAAAAAGTGGTCAGGAACAATAAAGCTTTGCTACCTGCCACAAAGGAGCAGGTAGTCTGTCTCTATCATAATAATAATTCCAGTAATTGCACCTGTGGTGAAGCTGCCTGTCCCTCACGTAACCCTCATACAACAGTTTAGCAAAGATCAGATGGCTATAAAAGACTGGTTTCATATCTTGGTTTTTCATTCAGTTCATATGTCTATGTCTCTATTTTTGTGCCAATGGCTATTTTGATCTCCGTGGACCTGTGATATAACATAAAGACTGGTAGAGTGATACCTCTGCCTTTGTTTTTATTACTAAAAATAGCCTTGGCTATATGGGTTATTTTTCTGGTTCCATACAAAATAAAGAACTATTTTTTCCAGTTCTTCAAAGTTTGATGCTGGTATTTTAAATGGGATTGCATTGAATCTGTAGATTACTTTGGGTAGTATGGGCACTTTAACAATGTTGATTTTTCCCAGCCAAGAGCATGCTATGTTCTTCTATTTGTGAGTGTTTTCTGCTGTTTCTTTTCTTAGGGTTTCATAATTCTCTTTGTAGAAGTCCTTCACTTCTTTTGTTAGGTATAGTCCCTAATATTTCATTTTCTTTGAAGCTATTGTGAAAGGGATTGTATCTTTGATAAGCTTCTCAATTTGGCTATTATTGGCATATACAAAGGCTACCAATTTGTGGACATAGATTTTATACCCTGAGACATTACTGTATTTCTTGCTCATTTACAAGAAACTGTGGTGTTCTCTAAGTATAAGATTATATTGTCAGCAAAGAGTGAGAGTTTGACCTCATCTGTCCCCATCTGGATGCTTTTAATATCCTTCACTTGCCTAATTGCAATAGCTAGAACTGCCAACACTATACTGAATAGTAGTGGTGATAGTGAACATCCTTGTTTGTTTCCTGTTTTAAGTGGAAAAGTTTTCAGTTTTATTCCATTCAGCATGATATTACCTTTGGGTTTGTTGTATATGGCATAATTCATTTTAGGAAATCTGCTACCTATGCCTATATTCTTAAGTGTTCTTGTTAAAAAAGTGTGCTTAATTTTATCAGATGCTTCTAAGATCTGCATCTATTGAGATGATCATATGATCTTTGTTTTTGCTTCTATTTATATGGTGAATTACAATTATGGATTAGTATATATATGATAAAGCAGCCTTGCATCCCTGAATGAAGTCTACTTGATCACAATGTGTAATTTTTTAAATGTATACTGTCATGTTTGGGTAAGATTTTATCATGTATTTTTGCATCAATATTCATTAGTGAAATTGGTCTGTAGCTCTCCTTTTTAGTTGGGTTCTTTCCTTGTTTTGTTATCAAAGTGATGTTTGCTTTAAAGAATGTGTGGAGGAAGGTACCTTCCTTCTCAATGTTTTGGAATAGGTTCTGCAGTGTAAAACCTTCTTTGAAGGTTTGATAAAATTCTGATGTGAAGCCATCTGGACCAGGGCATTTTTTTGTTGGAATATGTTTTTTACTGTTTTTGCAATCTTAGTGCTTAATATTGGTCTGTTCAAGAGATCTATTTATTCTGGGGTAAGTCTAGGGAGGTAGTGTGATCCCAAGTATTGATCCATTTCCTCCACATTGTCAAATTTCTGTGGTAGAGTTTCTTATAGTAGGCAGAAATAATCTCTTGTATTTCAGTGGTATCTCTTATTATTTTCCCCCTTTTCATTTTTGATTGAGATTACTAAAGATTTTACTTTTATGCTTCTTGTTAATCTGACCAAAGTTTTATATATTTTCATCTGTCTTTTTGAAGAACCAACTTTTTGTTTCATTGATTTTCTGAATGATTTTTATGTTTTCAATTTTATTAATTTCTGATTTAATTTTGTTTATTTCATTTCTTCTGCTAGGTTTGAATTATATCATTCTGCATTTTATAATTACTTAAGATAATTCATTAGATTATTGATGTGGTTTCTTTCTGCTCTGTTGATGTAGATATCTAAGGTGATACATTTCTCTCTTAGGATTGCTTTTGCAGTATCTCACAGGGATTTTTTAACTTGTAGTTTCATTGTTGTTGTGTTTGAGAAATGTAATAATGTAATCCTTTATCTCCTTAACCCAGATGTCATGCAGCATAAGGTTATTTAATTTCCATGCCTTTGTGCAGGGCTGAAAATTCTTTTGGAGTTGAGTTCCACCTTTATTGCCTTGTAGTCTGAGAAGATACAAGGAATAATTTCAATTCCTTTAATTTTGTTGAGGTTTGTTGTATACCTAGGTTATTATCTGTTTTGGAGTATGTTCCATGGCCTGACGAGAAGAACCTATATTCCTTGGCTTAGGGATAGTGTGTTCTATATACATATATTAACCCCATTTGCCCTAGGATCATTTTTCAGTCCTTTGTGTCTTCATTTAGTTTCTGTGTAGAGGATCTGTCTAGTTCAACCAGAGCTCTTTTAAAGTCCCTAGATTTTATGGTGTTATAGGATATCATATTTCTCAGAGCAATCAATGTGTGTTTCATGAATCTGGGAGTATTTAATTTGGGAGCATAAATATTTAGAATTGAAATGTTCTCTTAATGTATTGTTCCCTTGACTAGAATAAAATGACCATCTTTGTTTTTCTTAACTTTGGTTGCTTTAAATCCACTTGTATCTAAAAATAAGATTGTGACCCCTTCCTTTCTTCTGAATTCTATTTGCCTGAAATGTTATTTTCCATCCCTTCACCATGATTCTTGCTTTGTACTCTAAGGTTAAGTGTGTTTCTGGAGACAGCATCTGGATAGATTGTGCTTTCTTTTTTTGTTTTTAGACAGACTCCCACTATGTCACCCTTGGTAAAGTGCCATGGTCTCCCAACTCATAGAAACTGCAAACTCTTGGGCTTAAGTGATTATCTTGCTTCAGCCTCACAGTAGCTGGAAATATAGGCAGCTGCCACAATGCCAGAGTATTTTTTTGTTGTTGTTGAGGTTTGTTATTGTTGTTTAGCTGGTCTGGGCCAGATTCAAACCTGCCAGCCTTGGTGTATGTGGCTGGTGCCATAACCACTGTGCTATGGGTGCTGAACCTAGCTTGTGCTTTTTCTTTTTTTAATACAATTGGCCAGCCTATACCTCTTCAGTGGGGAATTCAAGCCATTAACACTTACTAAGAGAATTAATAAGTGTGGTGGACTTCTATTTATATTATTTGTGAAAGTCCTTTGCTTATGTTTATCTTTTGCACCACTATGGAAGCTAGGATTTGTCCTTTAGTTTCTGGGTGTTTACTTTGCTGGTGGTCCATTGTAATGTTCAGTTTGAAGAATACATCTCAGAATTTTCTGTAGATCTGGTTTTGTTGTGGTGCATTTCCTGTGTTTGTAATCAGTACAAGTTTTGATTTCTCCTTCCATTTTGAAGTGTCATATAGAATTCTGGCCTAAAAAAGGGTGTTAAAAAGTTGGAATTTGACCCTAGCTGGGAACTGAGAGGGGGCCAGCCCAGGGCCAGTAAAATTACACCTGATATGGCCAACACCATCTACCTGCCTGTAAGACTTAGTGTGTCTGTCAGTAGGCATGCTTCAGACTTTTCATATACAATTCAAGACTCAAACTGCCTATATCAGGACAGATTAATTGTCAGTACTCTCTATTATGTCTTTCCAATAAACTAAGTATTGTAATTCCAGAAGAGGTTGAGATTTTGGCAATAATTATTAACTAAGGCAGAGTCTCACTCTATCACCCTGGGTAGAGGGCAGTAGCATCATCATAGCACATTGCAACCTCAAATTCCCGGGCTCAAGTGATCCTCCTCCTTCAGCATTTCAAGCAGCTGGGACTACGGAACTGATAGGCAGAGGCAAGATGGCTGACTGGAACCAGCTTTCCACAGAGGGTCCCATCCAGAAGGAGAGTTAAAGGACAAAACTTTAGCAAGTAAGCTGATGATTTAGAGCAAACCAAGAGAGAAGGTTGAAGAACACACATCAACACTGCTGAGGCAAGCTGCAACACAATGGAAAAAAACAATAGGTAAAAAAATCCATCACAAAGTGGATGGGAATCCCCTCACTCATGAGAACAGTTTGCAGTATACTTTATACAAACAAGTGAGCAGAGTTATGATCTCCTCCTATTTTATAACATGGCAGAGACTCTCTAAAAACCAGAACTCCTTCCTGAGAGAGGACTTATGTCATGTGCCATGACCCTCTCCTGACAGGCATAAAACTGTATAAAACTATATATATTCTCTGCCTGCAATTCTAAACTCCCAGCACTCTCCTCCACTCTTACCCCAAGATCTGAAAATCTGTCCCCCATGGAGTCCAGATTCTTGGGCATTTTCTTGAGAAATGTGGACAGGACATGGGCTGTGGCAGGTCTGTGCTGATTGTGTGGCATGGGAGTAAAAGAAGATGGTGAACTGAGGGAATCATATGGGAGAGGGAGAGGCGGTGCACTGAGGCACAGAGCAGCAGCAATGGGAACAATAGGGCTTACACCCCTGGGGATATTGTGGAAAAATACTCCCTGCTTCTCTGGACAACCAGAAGAAGCCAGACATCTTCTTTGGTGGCAGCCACTGGTGGAACACATCTAGGATGGAAGTTCAGGCACCATGATTAAAGAGAATGCCCCAGGTGGTACCTGTGTGGGCAGGGTGTGGTGGATAGTGAGACTAGAATATGTGCAGAGATGGCATACTCCCAGGGCAGGGCTGAGTCAGAAGGACTGCTTGAGTGAGGCTAAGCATCACTCAGCCCTCAGCGGAGACAAAAGCAGGTGGGGAGAGGCAGAAACCAAGAGCTGAGTATGAGCTCTAACTTCACCTGCCCCAACACAGAGTGCAACGGAGACAGATATACTAGCTCTGGGCAGCAACACAGACCGGGGCTGAGTCACAGTTTCTATGAACTCAAATAGTGCCTAGTTCACAGGGGACTATAGCCAGGACAGAAACAAATTCTGCAAAAGAGTACAAGTGCCAGCAACATCAACCAGGTGTGGGGCTGAAACTGAGTGAACCACCCCAGCTTCTATTAAGCACCCAAGGTTGTCAGGCCTCAGATCCCCCTGCCGGATAGTGGCAGAGAGTGGTGGCCTGGCTGAGAAGACATAGAACTCCCTGTGACTTAAGCAATTGCAACCCACTAGGAGCATCTGCTCATTGGAGGGAACTGGGTCACCACCCTGCAGGGTTACCAGTGACTGGGTGTGACAGAGGTGCAAGGTGGGGAAGGAGGCACCAACCTTCTCAGCCCAATTCATTTGCTGGAAGGGTCCTTTTGACCTCACAGAGCACTGGAAAAAGTCATACTCAAGCTGCCAGCACACCCCTGCTATCAAGTTGTCAGAGAGCATTTGAGCTCTCCCACCTGAGACCAGTACTGACTGGGACAATTGATTTGGACCTCCTGAACTGGGCCAATCACCCAAGGACCGTTG
>NW_003852790.1:164689-165211 GCF_000181295.1 Otolemur garnettii
GTGTGTGTGTGACTTAATTGTTATTTCTCCACAGCTGAGACTTCAACCCAGAGTAACTGATTCATTAGGGTATGACGGAGACCAGCTGAAAACAAGACAAAACCAATTAGCCCCACCACACCAAACAGGCCCCAGTGTCTCAGGCCGTAGCACTGTATGGGTCCTTTGCAAAGCTCTAGGGGAAAAGGCTCAGACACCAGTCCCAGCTCTGGGGTGAAGGGCTGATTAATCACTACTCCAGAAGCCCATAACTCAACTTCCCCTTATCTGTTAATCTGGCCAAATGGTGTAAAATAATCATGGGGCAGAATTAGTGGAAAAATTCCAGTAACATGAATAACCAGGGTAGATAAACTCCCCTAAGGAATCACATGGTAGACACAACTGAAGATCCCATTCATAAACAAATAGCTGAGATGTCAGAAATCGAATTCAAAATTTGGATTGCAAATAAGATTAATAGAATGGAGGTAAAGTTGAAATTAGAAGTTCATGGAGCATTTCAAAATTTGTCTCAAGAAT
>NW_003852790.1:166027-167030 GCF_000181295.1 Otolemur garnettii
CCAACTCCCACAGTGGCAAAAGGATTAAAAATGTCCACTAGACTTTTGAAAAACTTGATATCCAAAATTCTACAATGCTTATCAATATTTATAATTAATGTGAATGTCTTAAATTGTCCACTAAAGAGGCACAGGTTGGCTGACTGGATACAAAAACTCAGGCGAGATATCTGCTGGATACAAAAATTTCATCTTATCTTAAGAGGTAAATATAGACTCAGGGTGAAGGGATGGTCATCTATATTTCAGGAAAATGGAAATCAGAAACAAAGCAGGTGTTGACATTTTATTCACAGATATAATAGGTTTTAAACCAACAAAAGTAAGGAAAGATAAGGATGGTCACTTTATATTTGTTAAAGGTAACACTCAACATGATGAAATTTCAATTATTAACATTTATGCACCCAACAAGAATGCACCTCAATTTATAAGAGAGACTCTAATAGATATGAGCAACTTGATTTCCTCCAGTACCATACTAATCAGAGATTTTAACACTCCTTTGGCAGTGTTGGATAGACACTCCAAAACAAAGCTAAGCAAAGAAATGTTAGACTTAAACTTAATCATTCAACAATTGGATTTAACAGACATGTATAGAACATTTCATCCTAACAAAACTTGAATACATATTCTTCTCATCAGCCTGTAGAACATACTCCAAAATTGATCACATCTTAGGTCTTAAGTCTAACCTCAGCAAATTTAACAGAATAGAAATTATTCCTTGCATCTTCTCAGACCATCATGGAATAAAAGCTTAACTCAATAACAACAGGAATCTGCATACTCATATAAAAACATGGACACTAAATAACCTTATGTTGAATAATATCTGGGTCATATATGAGATTAGGAAGGAAATTACCAAATTTTTGGAACAAAATTATAATGAAGACATGAATTATCAGCACTTCTGGGATACCACAAAGGCAGTCCTAAGAGAGAAGTTTATAGTACTGCAAGTCTTCCTCAAGAGAATGGAAAGAGAGGAAGTTAA
>NW_003852791.1:0-1036 GCF_000181295.1 Otolemur garnettii
GAAAAAATTGATGTGGGTGGAATGGCCAATCATATATGTTAGTTACATATGGCAAGTGAGCTAGGGTTCAGCCAGCAAATCATTTTTTACTGTACTTTACTTGAATGTGAAGCAGCAATGACATGGGACTTTGTTTTCTTGGATTCATTTATTGATTTTAACGTCTTTCCCCCACAACACACAGGTACAACCAAGGCATGTGGCTTTGTCGTGTATCAAAACAACAAGCTTTTCCAATCAAAAACATTTATAACTAAGTCAAATTTTAGTCAAAAAATTATCTCAAGCAAAACTGATGACAATAAAGAAGTTCAGCATGCTTCTGTTGAAATGGTCTTTAGTCCAAAGGTGAGTATTTTCATGAACAGAAATAAAAAGTTCAGACCACTCTTGACTATAAATGCAGGGATAGTTTGGGTAAAAGAAACCCATATAAACGATTCTTTGAAGTATCCATTTAAGTATTCTTCTCACTCATATATTCAGTCAAACTAAATGCAAAATTAACTAATTTGCTTTTTGTGTTCTTTTCCCCTTCCTTAATCTATAATAAAGATGCTACTGCTTAGTACGTGTCTGACTGATCTCTCATATAGCAGTCTTACTCTATGTGACTTTTTTACCCAATTAAACATTAAAAATTCGGTCATTGTAATTTTCTTATCATTTCACAGTATAGTCGAGAAGAATTTCAACTCTATTCCTTTGCCTGTGTCTTTTGGAATTTTTCAATGAACGATTGGGACACGTATGGCTGTGACAAAGTCAAGGGCCATGATGGATTCTTGCAATACCGCTGCAACCATACTACTAATTTTGCTGTATTAATGGTAAGGAAGTACACAGTAATTTATTCTAGGGGAGAATTTTCCTTATTCACAACTCTAATATATGCTTATGAGAGGAAATCACGGGGTGTAGTTTGATTTTTAAGTTTAATTTGATTCTTGGCTCACATTAAGTAGAAAAACAAGGAATGGAGTGATCGAACTAGGAAGGGACATGAATGTAGACTAGAGTTTTTTGCAATATGGTC
>NW_003852791.1:2207-11832 GCF_000181295.1 Otolemur garnettii
CCATGCCTGGCCCTCTTATTTTGATTTAAACGATTTCTCTTGTAACTTACAGAGATCCACTTTTGTAATCAGAAGATAGTAAAGATAAAACTCTGTTTTTTTTTGTATCTTAAAATCATAGTAACATTGATTGGCTGTGTATAGCTCAGGTTGCTATGTATGTTAAATTAGATAGCCTACTTTGTCACAAAGTAAAGCCTTATTTTATTTTGTTTTATTTTTTTGGCCACAGCTGGGTTTGAACCCACCACCTCTGGGGCCGGTGGCCTACTTCTTTGAGCCACAGGCGCCACCCAAGCCTTATTCTTTGAGGTCAGGATTTTGACTATGTCTTCTCACTAATATCAGAATCTGTCTCAGTGATGCCTACCCACATTTGTAATTAGTTTTGGGTTACAATATTTTTTGAAAAGGCTAATTAGAATTATATATAAGGTAAGAGCACATAGGCTCTGAGTAGATTATTTCTACAATCCAAAAATTTATGGATTCGATGATTCCTTGCATAGCTACTTAGTATACTGCACACAAAAACATGGAATTTTAATTTTATTACTTTTAAAATGTTTCTTTTATTTTTATTCTATTTCTATAAAAATAGTATATATGCATTGCATAAAGTGTAAAATTTTACCTACTAAACAGTGATATACTCATGTGAAAATACTTATGAAAAATCACAATGTCAATTCAAGCATAATCCTGTTATTTAGCAAACCTGTATATATTTGTGTAGGACACCTGGGTAATAATTTAACAGTACAAAACAGTCAACTCTGGAAAAAAAATAAACTATTTCAAGAGGTAGAGTATAATTAGGGGTAGCTGGAATTAGAGAGGAACATACGCTTTTCTTATACTTCCATATTATTCTCCTGTTTTATAAATAAGCATACATTGATTTTCTCATTTTAACAATTGAAAAAATCAGAAAGTAAAGACAAGCAAAAGGAATTCTCCATATTGAACCCACCCTGTGACCATTACTACTACCTTAACAGATTCCTAAGAGTACACACTCATAGAATATGCTGCTCTATGCATATATACAAACACACGGGGATACAGATGTATTACACGAAAATGAGCCCTCCTTTAAAAAAAAAACTAACAGAATCATGTGAACATCTTTCCATATCTATGAAAATTATTTCTGCAGCTCCATTTTTAGTGCATATGCTTAGATGTGCTTGGGTTATGTCAATAGTTACACATAAAAATAATGAAATTGATAGCTTGGCAAATTTAGACCTAATTTAAACAACTTTGATTTTAGTGATTGAGGTAGTGTATATACAGCTGACTCTTGAACAAGAAGGGTTTGCGCTGCATGGGTCTACTTACGTAGGCATACATGGCCAGCCCTCTGCATGGGCAGATGCAGAACCATGCCTATTAATTTGCATTTGCAAAAGAAACAAACATTGGTAACCAGCAAATTTTTGAGAATAATTTTTAAAATATATAATGTTTGCAAAAAGTGAAAGTTTTTTTTCAAAAATATATAAAGTTTTCAAGTGGTGAAAGTTTTAAAATTTCATAGTTAAAAAAAAATCTAATTTGAATAATTACCTCTAAACACACACCTCTCTTCACCTGCACTTCTTCATTCAGGGTCTAATTTGACGTCCCATTTGTTACTGTTCATCACATGCCACATTTTAAACAGTCTGTAATCTTTTAGAAGCTTGTTCATTTATTAGTTTACTTATTTACTATTTTCCCTGTCAGCCTGAAATTTGATGAGGACTCTGACTTACCCTGATTTTGTTGCTGGGGTTTGTTTTCTTTTGCTTTCATCACTATTTTCCCAGGGCTGAGCACACAGTAAAGGAAAATCCGCGAGTAAATGGGTTTAGGGAGCATTTTCCTGGGTGGTTCTCCTTTCATGCTCAAGATGTCTTGAGATGAACTGATCTTTCCTTCAGAGTCTCCTAAATTTTTTCACGACTACACTTATCTTCTCAGATATGTAGAATCAGAGTTTTTTATTTTGAAAGCATTGCTATTTAAAATGTTTTCTGAATGTTTTACTTATAAACACACAGAAAAGTGGAATGAGAAGGCTGAACACCTTCTCATGAAGGTATTCTCTTCACCTTGATTCACCAATTATTAATTTTTTGCTTAATCTTTTTTCTATTTTTTTCCTGACATTTTGAAAGTAAATTGTACACATCAGGATTGTCTCCTCTAAATTCTTCAAGCATTGATCTCCTATGAGCAGGGGCATTCTCCTACATAGCATAATACCATATCTCCCTTCAGGGAATCTAACACAGGAAATTTAACATTAATGTGTGTGTAATATTATGATCATGTACAGTCCATATTCAGATTTCTCCAGTTGGCTCCATAATGTCCATCATAGCTATTTTTTTCTCAATTCATCTAGTTCTCACGTCTCTTTAGTTTCCTTTGGCCTGGAAGAATTCCTCTGTCTTTTTTGTTTGTTTAGGTCTTTCATGACATTGAAATTTTTGAAGTACCCAGGCCCATTATTTTAAAGAATGTGCTACAATTTAAGATTTGCCTGAAGTTTTCCTCATGATTAGATAGATGCAGGTTAACTATATTTAGCGGGAATACTACATTACTGAGATTTTTTTAGAGTAACACAAGAAGGGCCTATCAATTTGTCTCATTACTGGTCATAAGTTTGAGTCCTTCTTATAAAGTAATGTCTGCCAGATTTCTGAATTGTAATGGCTCATGTTTCTCCTCTGTCAAAAATACAGGGTGCTACTTTGAGAATGTGTGGTATCCTGTTTTTTAATAATCTTTTACTAAGTTTTGGCATCCACTGATGATCCTTACTAGAACAAATTATTATACAGTGGTTGAAAAATGATGCTTTTCTAATCTATCGTTCTTTTTATATTTATTTGCTAATATTCTTGTGTAAAAAGTATACTTCCCAGTGTAGTCAGAGGAAGTCCCTTCACATTGTTTTGTCATGTTTAGTCTTTAAGCACTTCCTTATTTCAATCACAGCAAGATGATTGGGCTCATCTTTCACTTTCTCTACCCTGTCCTGGAACTGAACACTTCTCTGAAGAGCCAGAAAGTGTTTCAATTCCTCTTTCCCTTCCACAGTGAATGAATCTCTTGTCATTCATTTAAAATTTTTGTATTGAGTGCTTGCTATATGGGGAGCTGAATATAAAACTATCAACAAGAGAGATAAGTTCCCATCTGTCATGAAATTTACATTCTCCTGGAGAAGACAGACATCATACAGATATACATACAAACAAATCCATAATTACACACGGTGGTAAGTGCCTTGAGGGAAAATGTTGTGTAATTACAAGTTTGTTGTGTACAAGTACATGCTTCTAATATTTGTCTCTTCATTTGTATTCTACCGTCGCCACAGTTACATTGACAATTATTTGGTCCCATAGGGATAAGTTGCAGTTTTTTCCATAAAATCTCACTCCTTCCATTTGCCATCAGATTTCCCCCCCTTTCTTTATCAACATGTTTCCTAGCACTAAAATTCATTAGGAAATAGGAACAAAGACAAAATTTTATTGACCTTTAAATTTTGAATCATACAGGTTTCTTTGTTCATAGGCAAATTCTTACATAATAAAAATGCATGAAATATAGGCAGTCCCTGAATTATCATTTGGGTCACATCCAGAAAAGCCTATCCTAAGTTGAAAATGAACTTTGAATTTAATGATATTTTCAACTTGTGATAGCTTTATCTGGACAAAATCCCTTCATAAGTTGAGGAAAATCTGTATAGTAATTTTCTCTAAGAAGGGTCAGGTTACTTGAAGATATTAATCTCCTCTCCCTGTAGATCATAATTTATGCTCAAATTCATTTTTATTTTTTAAAAACATTTATTTATTTTTGAGACAGAGTCTCACTTTTTTACCCTCAGTAGAGTACCATAGTGTCACAGCTCACAGAAAACTCAAACTCTTGGGCTCAAGTGATTCTCTTGCCTCAGCCTCCCAAGGGGACTACAGGCGCCCACCACAACACCTACCTGTTTTTTAGAGACGGGGTCTCACTCTTGTTCAAGCTGGTCTCAAACTCCTGAGCTCAAACAATTTACTTGCCTTGCCCTCCCAGAGTGCTAGGATTACAGGTGTGAGCTCCTTTTATGTTCAAATTCAGACAAAAATTGGTAACTAATCTTATATAAAAAGATTCTTTTGAAAAGTTTTTGTCATTCTGGTCTTTAAAACTTTCAATAGACAAAGAAATTTTGAATTGTCTGGGAAATCTCAACTGAAATATCAAGAGAATGCATTGATTTCTATTTGAATGTAAGCTTTTCCATTCAGTGTGGAACTTCAAAGACTGAGAGAAGTTCCAATGGACTGTCATAAAATAAAAAAGGATATATAATGAGGCAAATAGATTTGTTCATCCAATTCTGGGTTATTAAGAATAGCAACGTATTTGAAGATGTTAAAACAGTAAGCACAGTAATAAACTTGGGGAAATGGTTATCCCAAGAGGTCTTGCAGTCTGAATGGTAGTGAGCAGAGATTTTACACGTTTCCTTAGTATGGAACTGAATGCAGAGTATACGCAGAACTGTAATATGATATTAGAAGGAACATAAGGATATATCTTCCTTTTAAACAATAAGAAAATAATACATGTACAAAAAAAGAGGATGTCATGCTCTTGAAAAGAGGATCGACTTTAGTAAGGGAAATCTTGTGTTTTCTGCCAGTCTGAAGATACACATTTGTGGGCCAGCACAGAATATATACATGCACCACACACACACAACACACAGACACATACATTCTCTCTCTCATATTGTATTACTGGTGAACAATGCTAGCCTTCCAACAAAATCAAAAGAAAAAAGGCCGTTCTTTTAGAGCAGCGGTTTTCAACCTTCCTAATGCTGCAATGTATTTTCATTATTAAAAGGGAGTCGCAACCCACAGGTTGAGAACTGCTGTTTTAGAGCAAAGATAGTAGGTAAGAGGAGAAAAAATAAGCAATTTCAAAGAACAGTTGGTCATTTCCTGGAAAATTACACCTTCAAATGAAGGAACATTCCTTAGACATGTTTTATGTTAAAAGGACTGTTCAGAATATCTTGACCATTTGACAATCAGGAAGCATTTTCCAAAGTGTAGTTCTTGGAACATTCATCCTTGGGAGATGCATGTGCAAACAGGATTCTGAGGAGTCTTGCAGGGAAAACACATATGAAGTTTTGTTTTATATAAGCTATTCAAAGAGATCATAATCACAACTCAAATTATAAAGAATAGCATCAATGAAAATAGGCTATGAAATAAATTAAAAATATTTTTACCTAATTTAAAATATTTATGGAAGCCTCATTCTTTAAATGTAATATGAGCTAAATACTGTACAATTTGTTTTAAATTGTATTGTATTGCTATGTAAAATTATGTTAAAATTACATTTGATCTTATTGTTTTAAAATTTATAAGTGAATTTTATTATTTTTTATTTATTTGTTTTTTTGGAAACAGAGTCTCCCTGTATCACCCTTGGCAGAGTGCCATAGTGTCACAGCTCACAGCAACCTCAATTCTCTTCCCTTAGGCTCCCAAGTAGCTGGGAGTACAGGCACTGGCCACAATGCCTAGCTATCTTTAGAGATGAGGCCTCTCTCTGGCTCAGGCTGGCCTTGAAGCTGTAAGTGCAGGTAATCCATCCACCTTAGCCTCCCAGAGTGCTAAGTTTACAGGCGTGAGCCACTGTGCTTGGCCTATAAGTGAATTTTAAAAATGCTTTACATTTAAAAAGTTGAGTTTTTCTCTACATTCAAAGATGAGTTTACCTACTAGTGTGCAATTTTCTGTTTAAAAATTTTACAAAATCCATTTAAGACCTCATATACAGATGGCCTTTGTATATGCTTGCAAATCTAGAGTAGAATTTATTATCGAGTGCTGTGTTAAAAAAAAACTGCCCTAAACATTGGTTTAAAGCAACAATTTATTATTTCTAAAGATTCTGTGGCTCAGCTGTGATTCTTTTACTGGTTTTCCTGGAGTCAGAGACTGTAGTCAGATGGTGGCTGGGGCTGGAGTCATTTGGAGGCTCCCCTGGGATGCTGGGGCAGGTGTGTCTTGCTCACTTTCCATGTGGTTGCAGAGCATTTCTATATGGTGCTTTTAGGAGAGCAGCTGGACTCTTTACTTGGTGGTTCAAAACTCTCAAAAGCACAAAAAGGAAAGTTGCCAGGGGGGCTATGTTAAGACTCCTGTGGTCCTTAAACACATTTGTCCTTGTGGGACCTTTCATCTATAAATAAGATTAAAAATTATATTTTATGACTGTATTGGTACAAAGAGGAATATAGTAATATTCTTTGACCTAGAAGTTCTTTTTTTTTTTTTCCTTGTAATTTTAAAAGAAGTTGAAACATTTTTGTGGGCCATAAAAATATGGTGGGCTCTAAGCACTACTGTGTCTAGTGGGTAAGTCGGCCTTGATGACCAGGCCTTCTATTGTGTTCTAAGAGTTAAATTAAGGAACGAGCCACACCCCCAGAGGGGACTACACATGGTATAAATACCAGGAATAGGGTTCACTAGCGCTATCTTTGGAGATTAGCTATCACTTCTGTTTGGAACTGTGATCTCCAATCCCTGGCCTATGGACTTGATAGTGACCCATGACCTGTTTGGAACCAGACCACACAGCATCACTGCCTGAGCTCCACCTCCTATCTCCCTCTCCTCACTGCCCCACCCTTCATCCCCTTCTGTGAAAAAATTGTCTTCCATGAAAATGACCCCTGGCCCCCAAAAGGTTGGGAACTAATGGATCAGAACAAAGTTTCCAGTAAAGATCCATTAACATGTTCCTGTAACCCACTTATTTGTGGAAATGAGATAAGAATATGAGTTTCTGATGTAACTAGCAGACTAACCAGGTGGCCCCACTGGGCATGAGGTGGGTTTACCCTGGGTGACAGTATTCCTTTGTTGCCTGACAATTTCATGGAAGTTTATTTTTTGCAGTTGTTCCATATTTTTTAATGTTGCATGTCAAAGAGTAGAGTATAAATGGCTTAACACAGTAACTAAGTAAGTGAGGTAAAAGCTATTTTAACAGGTTTGATGTAAGCATTCCAAATTGTATATAAAATCAGCATATTATATCCCATAAATGCACTAATGTATACAGCTATGATTTAATAAAAAAATTAAGAGAAAAACGGATATAAAGATTTTATTGAAACTTAGCTTTGAAAAATCTAAAATATAAGTTTATTTAATCTTATATTTAACAAAAATTATCTTTAAGTTGAAACGAAGCATTAATTTCTAAGAACAAAAATGCAAAATACAAAAGTATTCATTTTAAGTAGGAATTTGGGCATAATTCGCTCAGCCAAATTATAAGACAATATTACACTATATTTCTCATTTTGCATTTAAATTTCACAGCCTGAAAATAAATTACTAATGTGAAAATATTTTAAAATTAAAAAAATATTTACTGTTCTGTTTTCAGGAAAGTCAGAAAAACCTCAGTGACGTGGGTGTTAGTCAGTCTATGCACATCAATGTTGATTTTCAACCTCCTCTTTGTGTTTGGAATTGAAAATTCCAATAAGAACTTGAAGACGAGTAATGATGACATGAACAGTATTGACTTTAGTACAAACGAACTTGGCAGTCAGGACATCATTAGCACTCCAAATGCCGCATGCACTGTGACGGCCGCCTTCCTACACTACTTCCTGTTGGTGACCTTTACCTGGACCGGGCTCAGCGCTGCCCAGCTCTACTTCCTTCTAGTTAGGACCATGAAGCCTCTTCCTCAACATTTCATTCTTTTCATCTCATTAATTGGATAGGGTAAGTGTTTGCATCTCTACTCAGTGAATTTAATTTCACTGAAATCATTTAATTTAAATAAACACCCATTGAAGGCCTAATACCATATGGCCTTGAGGTAGAGAAGATAGAAAGTATAGTGATTACTAAGAACACTTTTGTTTTTTCTTTTTGAGACAGAGTCTCACTTTGTTACCCTCAGTAGAGTGCTTTGGCATCAGAGCTCACAGCAACCAGAAACACTTAGAGTTAAATGATTCTCTTGCCTTAGCCTCCCAAGTAGCTGGGACTACAGGCACCTACCACAACGCCTGGGTATTTTTTGTTGTTGTTGTTGCAGTTCTCATTGTTGTTATTTAGCTGGCCCAGGCTGAGTTTGAACCCACCAGCCTGGGTGTATGGGGCCAGCACTCTACCCACTGAGCTACGGGGGCCACCTAAGAATACTTTTTGTCTATTTAGTTTATACTCCAGTGAAGGAGGCAAAGGTGATCAAGATAGTTATAGTAGTCACATCACAGAATAACTTAAAGATGTTAATTTTCTTTAACATTTCTTTTCATTAATTTGATTTAAGATTTAGATCACAGATAATTAAATTCAAGTTACTTCGAAAGAAATGTTTCAAGAATGACAATCAGAGTAACTCCCTAAAACAAATTATTTGAACAATTTATTGAGTTTCCAGCAAAGGAAGAATTGTTTTAGAGATATCCAAATTTAAATGTATTTAAGCGAAGAAAGAACTATGCCATTTAAGAAAGGTAATTGTTGGCCAGGCATTGTGGCTCACAGCCAATAATCCCAGGACTGTGGGAGACCAAGCTGAGTGGATTGCCTGAGCTCACAAGTTCAAGACTAGCCTTAGCAAGATTGAAACCCCATTTCTAAAAATAGCCAGGCATTGTGGCAGGGGCCTCTAGTCCCAGCTACTTGGGAGGCTGAGACAAGAGGAGTTTGAGGTTACTGTGAGCTAGGGCACCACTGCTCTCTTCTAAGAGTGACAAAGTGAAGCTCTGTCTCAAAAGAAAAAAAAGGAAGGAAGGAAATAAGAAAAAGAAAAAGAAAAAAAGGCAATTATGGTAAGACTTACAAAGAAATCAGAAATAGTTTAAGATCGATGTGTAGAGCTGACACCAAGAGGAAAAAGAGAACACTTAGAGAAAAATTATGTTTACTGTCAACCCACATCTGTGGGATCATTTAGTGTATTGTCCATAGGGGAAGGAACTGAAAAGGGTCAGATGTATAATTTACTCATGGTCTTTTACAATTAATCCTAGTCTTGAATAAGTAATTAATTCTGTTCTTCTTTATCACATTAGGAGTCCCAGCTTGTAACAGTGGGAGCTGTCTATGCTCAGAATAGCAATGATGTATCATGGGAGTTAGTCTTCCGGCAAGAAACAACGTGAGTTTATATCTCTAAAAACATCTATTTCTTTGTAATTATTCAGTGATACTGACTCCAAGTGTCACTGTACATATGCATTTCATTTTAAAGTTGTCATAGTGGTGAGTATTTCAAATTCTCAAAGGACATATCATATTTTAAATGGGGTCACATCATGGAAATTTCCTATATGTTGTAATATATCCTTTCATAAAATGAGTAATGAGTGCCCATTGTCTCCGTTGCTCTTTAACATCATAATGGAAGTTTTAGTCCTCACAATTAGGGAAGAAAAGACAATCAAGGGTATCCACGTAGGGTCAGAAAGGATTAAACTTTCACTTTTTGCAGATGATATGATCGTATATCTGGAAAACACCAGGGATTCTACTACAAAACTCCTAGAAGTGATCAAGGAATA
>NW_003852791.1:13648-26435 GCF_000181295.1 Otolemur garnettii
CACTGTACCCCTAAGTGCATTAATGTACATAGTTACCATTCAATTAAAAAAAAATTAAAAAAAAAGAACGACAAATAAAATCTCTGACTATGATGGAGCTGGGAGTAATCAGGTTGCTCATGTCTGTTAGTGTCTCTGATAAATTGAGGTGCATTCTGGTTGGATGCATAAATATTGATAATTGAAATCTCATTGTATTGAGTATTACCCTTAACAAATATAAAGTAACCATCTTTGTCTTTGCTCACTTTTGTTGGTTTAAAGCCTATTGCATCTGTGAATAAAATTGCAACACCTGCTTTTGTCTGCTTTCCATTAGCCAGGAATATAGATCACCATCCCTTCACCCTGAGTCTATACTTGTCTTTCACAGTAAGGTGAGTTTCTTGGAAGCAGCAGATATCTGGCCTGAGTCTTTGTATTCAGTTAGCCAGCCTGTGCATTTTTAGAGGGCAATTTAAGCCATTCACATTGATTGAGACTATTGATAATCCTGGTATACTTTTCAGTATTGAGTTTTTTGAAGGTCCAGTGGACATCTTTGTTCCTTTTATCACTTTGGAGATTGGGATTTGATCAAAATTTTCTGGGTGGGTTTATTTATGCGGTGGAGGATTGCGCTGCTCATTATGGAGGATAGGTTCTGAGGATATCCTGGAGGGCTTGTTTAGTAATGGCAAATTTCTTCAGCATGTGAATGTCGTTAAAGTATTTAATTTCTCCATCATAAATGAAACTTAGTTTAGCTGGATACAGGATTCTGGATTGAAAGTTGTTTTGTTTTAGGAGGTTAAAGGTTGATGACCACCCTCTTCTAGCCTGAAAGGTTTCGGTAGAGAGATCTCCAGTCATTCTAATATTCTTCCCCTTGTAAGTTAATGTTTTCTTGCATCTAGCTGCTTTCAGGATTTTCTCTTTCATGTTAACTTTGGTGAAGTTGATTATGATATGCCTAGGGGACGTCTTGTTTGGGTTGAATTGCGCCGGGGTTCTGAAGCTGTCCGCTATCTGAATTTCAGGATCCCTTGGCATATCTGGAAAGTTCTCTTTCATAATTTCATGATGGAGAGCCTCTGTGTTTTGTGAAGCAATTTCATCACCTTCAGGGATTCCTATGAGGTGAATATTAGTTTTCTTTGAATTATCCAAGAGCTCTCTGAGCAAGTGGTCTATTTTTGCTCTCCATTTGTCATGCTCTTTGGATGATTGGGCATGTTCAAAGTCTTTGTCTTCAGTGTCAGAGATCCTATCTTCTGCCTAGTCCACCTTCTGAATGAGAGATTCCACTGTAGTCTTCAGATCTTTAAGGGCTACAACCTCTTGCTTCAGTGTATCATAGTCTTTCGTCATTTTATCTTTGAAATGATTGAATTCCTGGGACAGTTTTTGAATAATTTGAAATTCTAGTTCCCTCCTTTCCTCCATTCTATTGATCTTATTTGCTATCCAGATTCTGAACTCAATTTCTGACATCTCAGACATCTGTTTATGGAATGGGTCTTCAATTATGTCTGCCCCATCCTTCCTTCGGGGGGTTGGTCTACTCTGGTTGTTCTGGTTACTAGAGTTTTTCCGCTGATTCCTCCCCATGCTGAATTTGCATCTTTCGAAGACCATTCCTAAAACCTTTCGCCAGCGGCTTCTTCTTGTTGTCTAGATAAATAGGGCATGTCTGCCCAGAAAAGTCTCAGGAATGTAACGCTTTTGTTCCTGCTACTGCAGCTGTTGCTCTTTGCCTTGGAGTATCACTGCTCCAGTGTGGTTCCCTCTCAACTGAACATTCTCTCACCGTTCTCAGACCCAGCCTGGAATGCCGGAGCTCCCCAGGAAGCAAGGGAGCAACCTGCAGGCAGCCGGTGCAGGGGATGTGCTGGCTGGCTGGATCAGTTTTCAGTGGGTGCCACTGGGGAACCCCCAAGGAGTGGAGACAGCAACAGGCAGGCAGCCCCGGGGGATCACACTGGCTGGGTGGATCAGTCCTCGGTGTGGCCACCAGGGAACCCCTAGGGTGAAGGGGGTAACCAGCAGGCAGCTGGACGTGGGACATGCTGGTTGGTGGGAACAGTCCTGGATGCACACAGGCAGCGTATCCATGGGAAGCGGGGACTGCTGCCCAAGCAGGCAAGTGGGCACAGGATGCACTGGCTCGCAGGATTCAGTCCTGGGCACGGTGGTGGCAGTGGTGGCAGCATTCCCCAGGGGCAGTGGAAACAGCAGAGCAGGCAGGCAGGTGGCCACAGGAAGTGCTGGCCTGCAGGATTCAGTCCTGGGCATGCAGTGGCAATGGCGGCCACAGCCCCCCAGGAGTGGAGGACCATGGACCAGGCAGACAGACTGGCACAGGGAGTGCCAGCCCACAGAATTTAGTCCTAGGTGCAGCATCTGTGGTGGCCCCTATGAAGCGGGGACAGTGGCCTGGCGCAGAACGCCTTGCCTGGCAGGATCAGTCTGTGTAGAGCATGTGGTCCAAGCAGTTCTCCCGGTGCAGGACTGGGACAGGAGGTTGGTCCTACAAGGGTTGGGGAGATGCTGCTTTTGGGTGTCCTCTCACTGTCTCTTCAGGCAAGGGGGGAAGGGTGGACTGGAAACTCAAAATGGCAGTGAGAATGTCAGTTCCACTTTTCTGCCTGGGGGAGGGTATTTGGGGTCTCAGCAGGGTCCCTCCAGGGGAGTAGACCCCACTGTCAGTAGCTCTCACTTGTAGGGTGAGATAATAGGTCCTCAGTTTATCAATCGCCTGCAGGAGACTCAGAGAAGTGGTTGAAGAGAAGACAAAGGAAAAGCACAGTTTTCTTGGGGGAGGGGATGGACATTTTTCCTTTGGGGTGTATTATGTACCTGTAGATTGCTTCCTAGGAGTCCCCATTTGCCTCAGCAGAGGTGTTCTGCCTGTATCACCCTTCTCTCTCGACTGGGCTCCCAATCTTTGACTTTGTTGGGTGTTTTCTGGACTTTATCCTTCCCTCTGGACAGGAGCTTCTGTTGGAGGCTGGTACCTCCACCCTCGACCTTCTGGATTTTCTTGGGTTAAATTTGTCTTCTTTCACTAAGTCTAAAAATCATGACATAATATGGTCTTTGGTAACCTTGTATCTTTGTTTACTCATCTGGAAAATAAAAAATGAGAACAATAATAATAGTAATACCTGTCCTGGAGTTACTGTACAGGGTCAAGCAAGTGTGAAAACATTTAATAACTTGAAGAGCACAATCCCTATGTCTTGCTCGTATGAAGCAATTCTAAGTTGATGTGATTGTAATGAATATTTCGTGATGATTTATCACACAAAATAATTCCTTCCAGTGGCTCCATTGTGAATAGCTAAATGGTAATAACCAAAGTACTTGATTCTACGATGTTTGCTTTTTATGTAGGGAGAAGAAAGCTGAGCTGATCTGGGACTTAACTCTTCCTTTGTATTTCTGCTGTCAAACTGCTACAGCCCTTTGGCTTATCTTCCTTTCTCATTTTATAAATCAAACCATTTTCATTCCTGGATTTCACATTAAGTCCCAAGCCAACTCAAATGAAAGCAAAACTCTTAGAAATGGGCAAAGATGCCCAAGGGAAGCTGTGGGATCAGCTCTTTCCCTGGGCTAACCATGCCCAACTGTAGGTGAGGAGGCTTACAGCCTGGCTTGATATCACCCTCCCAGACACTATTTTCTCTCTGTTTAATTATAATATTACAAAATATCTTTTTGAGTTTTAAAATTTTAATCTCCCCTACTAGAGATATCTAAGATGCAAATATCTCATGGGGGAGGTAGTTCACTTTAATCTGCATTATTAATTTCTTACAGTAACCCAGGCACAGGGCTAGATGCACTCCAATAAAAACTTTCAGGAAAAAAAAGCTGACTTAAATTTGATTTAAATTTATCACATTGAGTGATAGATAAATAATCAAGAGCAGATCCTTTCCTGAGTGTAGGGTTAGATGTTGGAGAAGACACAAAGAGAAGTTGAGAGGAGAGGAAATGATGTGTAACATAAATATCTTTTTCTTCTCTGCCCCGGTCCCCTCACCTTCCACCTATGTGTATGCCATTATGTCACAGTTCTTCAGGATTATTAGGAATGAGGAGGTATTATTTCTGGTTTTCCTGAGTTATCCTCCCAGCAGCTGCTTCTCAAGATCTTGCTCCCAGCTCTGTGGGTTGTACCTAAAACTTCTGGTGTGGTTCCCTGATGTAGTGCTGTCTTTTGGGGGACCCAGGTATGGGCTGAGTGCAGGATAGGCCACACTCTTTACTGCTGTGCCCCCTGATTCTTTGCATTATCACCACATAGCCTGTTTCAGAGTTTTCTGAAGGGTTGAGGCAACCATGGCAAATGATAATTCATTAGGGAGGGGGGAATCTTTCAATTGTGTTGATTGCTGGAGTTATCTTTTCTGATGTTCCATGCCAAACTTACCATTGAGTTAAACACTTCATCCATTTCTGCCCACAATGCTCTCCAGACCTCAGTTCTATAGCTACTTGTCAGCTCAGTCTCTTCATCCATGTGATTCTTCAGTCTCATTTTTAGAAATCCCGTATCTTAACTATAAAGATTGTTTCTCAGCATAGGGTTTATTGCTCTCCTCAACAGTCTACTTCTCAAAATCTGAGTTAACAGTTCAAGAAAACAAAAAAAAAGGGGGATGTCCTTAAGAATAAATTGACTACTTCTAGCTCCAAGTGGTACAAAAGACAGAGGGAATGAAATCCCCTCCTGGTGCACCCCTGATGGACATGGACACCCCAGTGTGTACACCCGTCAGGTCCCACCTATTGGTGTGAGCAAACTGAGGAGTCTTACAGACATTTGTACCTGTGTTTACACACACACACACACACACACACATTCATCCAGAGTACAAACCGTGATTACCAGAAATTGTGTTTTCTAAAGTTTAAATAGCTCAAGACTCACACAGATAAATATTTAATTGTTCCATAATTTGCAAGTCCCCTTTTATCCAATGGAGTTAAAATTTCATGTTTCCCCCTCTATTCTTTTCCTTTCCTTTACAACTCTGTTTCTCTAGGCTGTCTGAATAAGAAATGGATGCATTTTTCTTACTGAAAATTTTTCATGGCCACTTGCTTAGTCTCCAAACAGGCTTCTAGAGACTTGAAGGTAGCTGTCAGCAGGATTTCATCGACTTCTCAGCTCAGGCCCTCCTGTTTCCTCTGAGTGTGGGGTTCGGAGGCGGGAGGTAGCAGGGACTTTGTCCTCCAGTCACAGGTCAAAGTAAAAGGAGGGTGGAAGTCTCAACAATACACTTTGCTTACTCACCACCTTTTGATTTAGGGACAGATCTGTTCTATCTATTAGAGTCAGGCGTAGCTTTTCATTTTAAATTCATGATAGACGTGGACACCATCTCAGTTTCCTCCTGGGTCACTCAGATTAGAAATATGATTTCTAGTACTTTAAGTGATACAACATCCAATCCAAAACAATTAAGAAATCCTTTGGCATGTCCATGTACAACAGTGATGTTTTACCTCCAGGGCAAAGAAGACAAGCATTAATTAAACAACAAACATGTGCCAGGGCTTCTCACATTATTTTGTGAGAAGTCCCAAACTGTCACCTGCCACTGCCACTCAGCCGTCTAACAGACATCTCCATGTCTTTCCTTTGAAATCCACTCATCTCCTTGTCTTCCTCACCTCAGTTAGTGGTAATTCTCCCTTCCATGCACTCAGATTTTGGAGTCAGCTCTAAAACAGTGTCAGGCACACAGACATACTTATTAAACAAATAAAGTAATTCTTCAACAGGAGGTGGTTACTATTATTCTGACTCAAATGAGAAAAAAACTCCATCACAACCACCACCACTAAAAAGAAACAAACAAAAAAATAGGTACAATGAGGTTACACAACTTTCTCAAACTCTTTATAAACATCAACATTTAACATTTTTAAAATGTCCCTCAGAAGAGATTATGATATGTCAAAATAATGGAATAATATATATACCTATAAAGAATAATAGGGACTTTTAAAATATTCCAATATGGAATGATCTCCAAGATATGTTGAGAACTGAGGTATGTCTTCTAGATTACCACTTGTTTAAAAGTCAAGGGAAAAATGCATTCGCTGGGCCCATATCAACTCAAGGCATAGGAAGATCCCAGAAGCCAAATAAAAAAAAAATTCTTTGCTGGCTGGTCTGGAGTGATCTTACTAAATTAAAATTCCATTCCAATGAAAAAGTTGATTCTTAGTGAAATTTGCCTGCAATAGTATGAAGGGAATTGCTTTTCCTGAGCTTTTAAAGAGGCATCAATGAACTTTTAAAATTTCAATAGATTTAGGGGGTACAAATGGAACTGCATTATATGTATATATTGCTTAGTGGTGAAGTCTGTGCTTTTAGTGTACCCATCACCTCAATAGTGTACATTGCACCCAGTAGGTAGTATATTTTTAAATAAAACTTAAAAATTGGACTTTTGCCTAAGTGACATAAAGTCTAGCATTGTTTTTCCACCTTAGGCATACTATTGCTAAGGAAGCAATATTGTCAGATGAATATGCATTCTATATGGGAGAGTAATAAGGATAATTAGGTAATACCTAATGAGCCATATCTTCTTTCTTGTTTTCTCTTACCTAGCACAAAAAAGATTTCATCCCTAAAGAAGATTGTTAGTACATCATCTATTGCAGTTACTTTTGGAATTACCTGGGTTCTGGGATACTTGATGCTAATCGAAAATGATACTATCAGGAACATCTTCAGCTATGTATTCTGCTTTTTCAACACTACTCAGGTATGATGTGATTACTCTGAAAGTAGCAGACTATACAGTAGAGGGGATGATATCATCCCAGATCAAAGTTACCTCCCTTTAAAACTCTTTGAAGGTCATTGCTTAGATACCTTTAGGAATCTCTCTTTCTCTCTCTCTCTTTTTTTTTTTTTTTAAGAAGTGGGTCTCACTATGTTGCCTAGACCAAATTTAAATTTCTAGCCTCAAGAAATTCTTTCACCTTTGCCTCCCGAGTGGCAGGTATTACAGGCACCTGTCACTATGCCTAGACAGATTCTATGCTTAATACACTCGGTGGGGAGAGGGAGGAAAGCTCTTTCTGACTTATCTACTATGTTTTTTCCTGGGATGAAGCTCATAGAATTTAATTGCAGGGTTTAGCCACATGAGTCCCTCTTCTCTGAGTAGGAGAGATTTTTTCAAGAAGCTGGCTTGGGGGAACAACTATTTTTCTTTTTTCCCATGGAAGGAGTTCATGGTATAGTTAGACAGTGTTGAAGTTACTGCTTGGATCTCTGTGGACCTGGCTGAATGTTTTTCTTTCAATTCTTTTAACTTTACTGAGACTAGTTATATGGCCTAACATTGGGTCTATATTGGTGAGCAAAACATATACCCTTGAAAAAAATATGTACTCTGTAGCTATTAGATGTAGTGTTCTAAAACTGTAAGTAGAATCAAAGTGATTGATTGTTAGTGTTTTACAGATTTTCTATCCTTCCCAGTATTTTTGTCTGTTTCTCTCTATTGCTAAAGATAAGTCTAAAATCTCTCCCAATTGATTATGAATTTGTGTATTTCTTTCATTAATTCTATCATATTTTCTTCATGTATTTTGAGGTTCTGCTATTAGATGCATATACATTTATGACTGTTAGGTCTTCTGAATGAATTGATGCTTTTTGTCGTTTAGATAACAAGGCATATTTACCTTCAATAATACTTTTTGTCAGAAAGTCTACTTTATCTGATATTCATTCTTCTCATTTATATTGGTTGCATGATATGTATTTTTTTCATCCATTTTTTTCTGCTCTCATGTTTAAAGTATATATCATGGCTGAGCACAGTGGGTCACACATATAATCCTAGCACTCTGAGAGGCAGAGATGGGCAGATCACATGAGCTCAGGAGCTTGAGACCAGCCTAACAAAAGTGAGACCTTTTGTCTACTAAAAATGAAAAAACTGAGGCAAAAGGATCACTTGAGTCCAAGAATTTAAGGTTGCTGGAAGCTACGATGCCATGGCACTCTACTGAAGGTGTTAAAGTGAGACTCTGTCTCAAAAAAAAAAAAAAGTATATATCATGTGGATAGCAAATCTTCCTTTTTTATCCATTCTTACAATCTTCATCTTTTAATCAGAGTGTTTAGTTCTTTTAGATCTAAAGTGTTTATTAACATGGGTTAATTTGTGCCTACCATTTTACTATTTGTTTTTGGTGGCCACTCCATTTTCTATTCCTCTGTTCCTTCTTTTCTTCCTACTTTCAATTAAATTTAATATTATGAGAATTTTATTTAAATTCATATGCCAGTTTTTAAGCCACACCTTTTTATCATTTGGGGAGTCAATTTAGGAATACATTATACAAACTTAACTTTTCATAGTCAACATAGAGCTAATATTTTACCACTTACAGTAAAATGTAAGAATCTATAACAACATAAGTCCACTTTCCATCCTCCCTTCACTTATGTTATAGTTTTCTTGTGTATTATGTCTGCATACATTGTAACCCCTACAATGCAATGTTATTATTTTTGTTTTAAACAGACCTATAATTTTAAAGAAATTAAGAGAAAAGAGTGCTTATATTTAGCCAAAAATCTGTCATTTCCAGTATTCATTACTTTCTGAAGATCTTAATTTCCATCTGGTATAGTTTACCAGAAGCCCAGAAATATTCCCTTAGAATGTTTTGTATTATATTCTCTGTTTTAGTTTATCTAAAATTGTCTTTATTTTGCTTTCATTCCTGAAGAATATTTTCACTGAATATAGAATTTTGGATTGACAGAGTTGTTTTTTGCTTCCTTTCAGCATCATGAACTAATTTTACCAACTGGCTCCATTTTCTAATGAAAGATCCTTAGTATTTTTATTATTGTTCTATTGTGTGTAATGTGCGTTCTATGGTTGCTTTCAGAATTTACTCATTATCTTTGATGTTTAGTAATTTAACTATGATGTATTTAGGTATTTTTTCTTCACATTTATTCTGCTTTAGATTGCTAAACTTCTAGAATCTGTTAATTTATGTCATTCATCAAATCTGATCATTTTTTCCCACCATTATTTTTTCAAATAGTTTTTCTGCTACAATTCTCTTTCTTCTTTCCTTCTGGGAATCCAATTACATGTATATTAGACCATTTAATATTATTCTGCATGTTCTTGGGTTCTGCTCATTTTCCTTATCTTTCTTCTTGCTATTTATTATATAAGATCATCATGATATTTATTATATTAGATCATTTCCTTATTCATTCTTCTTGCTATTTATTATATTAGATCATTCTAGATTATCTATTTCAAGGTCATTTAATTTTTTTTCAGTTATCTCCAATATGTTGGAAAGTGTATCCAGTGACTTTTATTTCAGATGTTACACATTTTTAGTTTAAGAATTATCTTGTTATTTTTTATGTGTTTTAATACTGCTGAGATTTCCAAATTTTTTATTCATTACATTTTCCTTCACATTCTTAAGCATGTTATAATGACATTTTAAACTGTATATCTAATATATGGATTGTTTTATTCAATGTCTATTGATTATCTTTTTTCCTGTAGTTTAAGTCATGTATTCATCATGTGTAGTAATTTTGATTATTTCCTGGACATTATAACTAATACAGTGTAGCAACTCTGCATTGTGTTATATTCTCACCAAAAGTGGACTTAGCAGACAATTAGCTTAGAAGTACTACAACTGAAAACTCTGTCTCCCTTTAGTGGACAGCTGTCATCTCTGTTTAGGCTGCTTAGCTTTATCTGCACTTCTTAGAGTCTGCCCTATTCATATCTTGTTATGTGCAAGAGGGTTAATAAATATAGTAGCAATTTTTCATGAAGTTGTTTTTATGGCATAATTTTACATAGGACTGAAGATGTTTTTATTCCCTGAGTATTATCTCAAGGTTGTATGTAACCATAAACCTTTTTAAAATTTCTATTTGAACTTTGTTTTAATATCTGAAAAGAAGTTTTATATATGTATTTTTTCATTTGAAAATCAATCTACAAAGCTAAACATTTAGAATGAGGATATGGTCACTTTTTGATTATTATCATCATAAAAATAGTGATAAAGGTAAACTAATATGCCTAGTTTACATGTTTGAGTTCAAAGAGTTTTGGGCTTTTAAACTTTGTTGTATGTACTATGTATGAGGAATGCCAAAACTTTAAAATATAACGAGGAAGAGAAAAGATCAATATGGCTGACAAGATACAGGTAGTATGTGCCTATATGCCTCCTCTACAGAGAGGAACCAAGATAGTAAGAAGATTCTCACATTTTCAACAGATCATCCAGGAGTTAACACTAGAATTTACCAGGGAAATGATGGGAAACTCTTAAACTGGGCAAGGGGAGAGGTCAGGGCAACTTGCGCAACTGGGAACTGGTTCAGATGTGGAAGAGCTCGTGAATGTGGAGAAATAGTAAGAGAGAAGCCCCCAAGAATCCACTTACTGAGAACTTTTCTGATCTTGACATAAGAGAACCCCTTAACCCATACAGGTCTTGCCTACCAAGGGGAGCAGATTGGAGAATGCACAGAGACATTATTCCACAAAGGGAGCTCACAAGGTATCCCATAGGCATATGATCCTGGTGCCATTATGAAAGCCTAAATGTTGGAAAATAACAGACACACCTGCAGCCACTGTGTGGCTCTGAGAAGGGCCACTTAGATTCTAGTGGTGACTCTGCTACTTCTGCCTCCACATCACACCACCTACTCAGGGGCCTGATAACCTGCCCACACACTCAGCCATTTGCTACAGCTACTAACTTCTAAGATACCTGAAGACTTAAGAACTGGTCACCAGGACACACTACCACCACTACCACCATAAGCCATAAGCTGCTCTGAGGCCTAAAATCAGTCATAGTCAGCCCAGTACTCCCATTTCTAGGGCACAAAGACTACTTCAATGGGTGGTCACCCCAGAAAAACTTTACAACAGTTTCAACTAATAACTGTTCTCTAAAACACTAAGGAAATCACAGATATCTCTATTCTTGTATATTGCCTAAAAAATCATACATCAGTCACATAAGCACCCTAAATGGATGTGTCCTATTCAACCAACAATATAGATACACCTCCAGAGAAATATTCTTTCCTTTGAACAAGTTCAGAAAATTAAACCAGATGACTGCTACATCAGACATGTAGATATTAACAGAAAAACACAGGAAACATGAAAAAGGAAGGAAATATGATACCACCAAAAGACTATAATAATTGTCTGGTAAAGGATTACAAGAAAAAAGAATTCCTCATAATGCCACATAAAGAATTCCAAATATTGCTCCTAAAAAAGCTCAATGAGATGGAAGACAAATCTTAAAACCAATAACAAAGAAATAAAAAAATCAATTCAGGATATGAACAAAAGATTTATCAAGGAGATAGATATTATTAAAAGAATACAAAACAAACAGATTCTGGAGATGAAAAATTAATTTAATGAAATAAAAAACGCATTTACAATACTCAAGATAAATTAGACCAAGCAGAAGAAAGAACCTCAGAACTTGAAGACTTGAAGACAGGTCTCTTGAAATGACCCAATCAGACAAAAAGAGGAAGAATAAAGTAGAATGAACTAAGCCTTCAAGATGTCTGAGACCACATAAAGTGACTGAACTTATGAATTATTGATATTCCTCAAGAGAAGAGAGATCCAAAAGTTTAGAAAACCCACTGAAGGAAATAATCGATGAAAATTCCCTAGGACTAGCAAGAGAGCTAGACATTCAGATATAGGAGGACCAAGTATCCTTAGATCAATATATTGCAAAACGATTTCACTATGGCATTATATAATCAGAATGAATAAATTCAAAGTGAAAGAGAGAATTTTTATAATTAGCAAGAGAAAAGCATCCAGTCATTTATAAGTGGGACCCCATTAAACTAACAGTAGACCTCTCACCAGTAACCTTCTAGGCCAGGAGAGAATGGAATGACATTTCAAAGTGCTGAAAGAAAAAAACTTCCATTCAAGAATTTTATATCCTGAAAGACTAACCTTCAAAAATACAGGAAAATGAAGTCTTTCCCAGGCAAGCAAACACTGAGAGAATTTGTTATCACTACACCAGCCCTGTAGGAAATACTCAAAGTAGGCTTAAACATGGAAATGCATTAAAAAAACACACAAATATAAAAAACACACAAATATTAAAAACCCACAGGTCTTATAAAACAATGACACAAAGGAGGAAGAAAATTGAATTAAATGCAACATGACAGAAATACAGCAAACCACAAAGATGAGAAGAAAGAGAAAAAGAATTTATGAAATGACTAAATCAACTAACAATATGACAACATCAAAGCCTCACATGTCAATATTAATCTTGAATGTCAATGGATTACTTACTCTGTTTAAAATAAATACTTCCATGAGGCAACATCACATTTTTCACACTGAAAAGTGGTGTTCTTTTGACATTCAGCACACTGCATTTGCTTTCCCTGTTTGACTATCACGATTCATGCCACAAATCATAACATGAGTAAATGTTACACTTCTGAGAAGCTCTTCCTCTTCAGCCAGGTTCTGGAGGATGACCACAGATCTCCTGATAATGGCGTCCCACACGTCAACAAAACTCCACAGAAATCTACAGGCTTCTCATTGTGTGTTGTATGCAGTTGCCACGCATTTTGTAAGACCAATTTGAAACAGAACAAAAGAAGACTTGAATACTATTTCTTTCCACAGATTAATTGTGGAAAGAAATTAATGGGCAATTAATGCCC
>NW_003852791.1:27284-29359 GCF_000181295.1 Otolemur garnettii
TTAGGTAGCCTGTGTCTGAATAACTAACTGCTTTGTCTTTTAGCCACAATCACTTGTCTTGATTTTTCCTTGGATGATGCATAGAAAACTCTCAGTACAGTGTCTGATACAGACTTGCATTCTTGTTATGGCTGTTACTGTTAGTTTTTCAGACATGGAGAAGGGTGGACATAAGGGGAAAGAAGAAAGGGCTTTAGAGATGGACAGGCCTGAGTTAGGACCCCAGCGGGGCACGTTTTTTATCCTTTCAAGTCTTTGCCTTTCAAATGTAAAATACTACCTCATGGACTATATATAGAACATCGTATGTAGCTCCTAGAGAAGGGTGTGCTCAATAAATGTCACTTTTCTCTGTCTCTTTTGGATGTTGACTTAGGGTTGAATCTTGGTTCTGTCACCACTCTATTATGAATCTCATCATAATCCCTGTGTAATGCAGTTCTTTATCATTATATTTAAATGGGAATAATAATTATGAGGATTAAATTAACTGGTGCATGTAAAAAGTCCTGGCACTTAATAAGAACCTGGCCATTATCAGCCCCTCTCTCCCCTCCCTGCCTTCACTTTGCAGTGATGCAGTTGGCAAGGTCGGCCACGCTTGGACACCAGCTATGAGCCAGGGCCCTGAGGTTTCAGTTCTAATTGGCTGGAATCATCTGGAGAGCTTACAAGAGAAACCAAAAGATTCCCAGGCCTCACCCCCATAAATTATGATCTCACAGGTCTGGGGTGGGGAGCAGACATCATAAATGTTTTTTATGGTTCCACAGATGTTTCACATAGGCAGGGAGGCTGGGAATCGCTGCTTTAGAGGACAACAAAGACTTGATCGCTATCAGATGGCCCTTAGCATTCCTCACGTCTGCACGGCACACCACACCTTCACCCCCAGCTCTAGCCTGTTTCTCCTCATACCCTTCTTTTCCTGTGTACTGCAACATGAGGAGGCATGCAGCTCCAGCCTGAATGCTACCCTTCTTTGGCACGTAGCACTTCCAGAGACCAGTACAACCGGGCAGGGCAGGGGAGGCCATAATCAGCGTGACTCCACTCCCACCCTTCACACCCTGGACTCACAGGAACTGCTTTGGGTTCCTGCCTGGGGAAGAATCTGACACCTCTCTGGAGATCTTTGAGGCTTTTAAAGCAAAAACAATCTGTAACATTAGGCGATGCCTACTATGTGGCAAAGACTTTACTTATATCATGTCTGCTTATCCTTAGCTTCATAAGATAGTTTCATGATCATCTTTCCTAGCTTTAGAAGAAACTGAGACAAACTTAAAAATGTGGCCAGGTCAAGCACACAGTGGTCTTTGTAATCAGAATATTCTGATTCTAGAATCCAGGCTCTTAAAAGTCTCCTAGGAGAAATTTAAAAATGGTACCTGAACCCACCCAGACTAATGACAACAGAATCTCTAGGGAGTAGGACTCAGACTTTGGTAGTTTTTGTGTGCTCTTCAAGGAATTCCAATGTGCAGGCTTGAGAACAGGACAAAACACTGTGTTCTTCTGTCTCCTGCACTGACTCAGGACCCAGAAGTCTCAGAGGCTTTGTTTATTTCTGTTCCTTTCTTCTACCTACTGGTTTGCAGTTTATAAATTTCTTATTTTTATGATTGTCGGAGGTCCTGCCTCTGATTGGCATGCCTAAGGAGTTTGTGGTAAACTGGAAAATGGCCCTCAATGATGTCCATGTCCTAATTTCTGGAAACTGAGAATGTGTTATTTTACATAGCCAAAGGATTTTGCAGGCTTGAATTAATTCTGGATTTGGGGAAATGGCGATTGACCTGGATTATTCAGGTAGGCCGGATGTAAGAGTGAGGCAGGAGGATGAGACTTGGTAGAGTAGGGGTCAGCGCCAGGGAGAGAGATTTGCAGGTGCCAAGCTGCTGGCCTTGAAGATGCAGGAAGAGGTCTGGAGCTGGGAATGCAGGAGACCTCTAGAAGCTGCTGAAGACACAGGAAAGGATTGTCCCCTGGACCCTCAAGAAGGAACATGGACCTACCAGCACTTCAGTTTCACCTCAGTGAGCCCCTTTCAGACTTCTGTGTGAGATAATAAA
>NW_003852791.1:29486-30747 GCF_000181295.1 Otolemur garnettii
TGAATATTCTAGCAAGTCACCAAATGTCTCTAAGCTAAGCTACCTCTTCTGAGAATTATAGCCAATAAAACCAGATGTTCTGGAGGGCAAACCCAGGCCAACAACTGTACTGATTTCACAGATGCAGTGGCTGCCATGGTCTTGATCCTGCTCAGCTCAGCTTGGCACTTTCAAAGTGGAACCTCCATCCCAGCTCTCTTACACCAAACCTGAGCTCTCTTCCCTATTACCTTGAGTTATTTTGTCATTAGCTGAAATTATCTGGTTTGCTTACTTGTATTGGGCACTTGCCAAAATCAAAAGTCACTATTTCCTAGGCTGGGCCTATTTTTCTAAAAGTTATTTAAAAATAAACGATGAAACATAAATTTCCTGACACTGAGAGCCTGAGAAACAAGACTTATTCTGCGGACTCTTCTTCCTCTACTTCTGTGATCACTCTGGTATCAGACTCTGCTTATGCAATTTATTTTTCATAAGCTAGATTTGAACATGACCTCCACCTTCTTCCCTTCCCACCTCTACTGTTTGAGGGTAGGCACAAACCATGTGTTCTATTGGCCAGCTACTTCTTAAAGGGGAGGCGTTCAGAGCTTTCCATGATTGCACCTAGAGCAAATATCATTGGCAGGGATGACCATCATTCCTAGGTTCTCTCATGCACTCATGTTTAATGCCAGGTCCCTTTGTCCTCGCTAGTAATATTAAATAACAAACTTTAATGATTTTTATGTGAAAGGTTTCTCATGGGAATTGTGCAAGCATCATTTTTCCTTCCACACGATGCTTTGTTTATTGTATTAATTGCTATAAAAGGTACTTAGTTTTTCTCTAACAAGTGCACATAATCTTAGTTGGACTTAATTTGACACAATAGTTAACAGTTAAGTTTGTTATAAGTTTCTTTTTCTTCAGAAAAATAAAAAATATATATGTTTTGGTGTTAAGGGGATTTGACCAAGGATCTCCTAGACCAATGTTTCTTAATGCGGGGAGGGAGTGTGATTTTGCCCCCACAACCACCACCAAGGGCCATTTATCAATATCTGTAGATATTTTCAGTTGTCACAACTTGAGGGGTGGCACTGCTGGCATCTTTTAGAAGCCAGGATTGCTGCTGAACATCCTACAGTGCCTAGGAAAGCCCATCCCTCTTCCCCAGCAAGAGAAAGAATTATCTGGTCTGGAAGGCAATGGTGCTGCTGTTGGGACATTCTGTCCTGGACCAGTGTTTCATGAACTTTAATGTATATGTGAATCA
>NW_003852791.1:31047-33910 GCF_000181295.1 Otolemur garnettii
TTAGCAGATATACAAAAGCAAGACCCCTAGTTACTCCCACATGTGTCACGAAGAACCTTAGAGACATTTCTTCTAAGGAAAGCTGAATTTCCTTTCAACAAAGTCAGAAATCTGCCCAAAGCCTTTCCCAGGGTGTGACACCCCTCCTTGGGTAAAAGGTGACCCCCTTTCTTGATGTCTCCCACTGTCCCTTCTGATGCCAGGTCAGGGTCCTATGGTTAATTATTCTGAGTGGTTACCAGCGCTAGATGTGAGTTGGACTGATAATACTGATAGTGGGAAAAAACAGAGGGCCAAACACTGACCCCACATGTGAGTCTGCCCAGAGGCAAAGGGTCTAGACCAAATCGCATTTATGTGTGTTTTCACAGCTGGTGGAGGAAGTGGGGAACCACAATAGTTTTTTAAAGGAAAATCAAGTTAGAACGAATTTCATGGTCTATCCCTATGGGGAAAAGACATCCTCTACTGGGCAGTGGGAAGCTGAGGGGTGGGGAGAACTGGATGCCTGTGTAGTCGGTACACTTGTGAGGTTCCAAAAACTCGGAGATCTATTAGCCCCAGCTGGCAAATCATTTCCTTGCTATTCTTGGCTCTCTGGGCTCCCCCCTTATTACCCTCTGTCTTTCTACATACATGGAAATCCAAACCAGGCCAAATTTTAGAATGTGATCCAAGAGGGGCTTTCCTTCTCAAGGTGTTCTCTGTGTTCTTGTGTGGAATTGGCTTAGACTCCCAGATCCTCTCTGCTGGCCTTCTGAGAATTGGTTGTGATAGGCAGAAGAGAGGTGGAAAGAGAAAAGCCGGGTAACAGGACGATGAGTAAGGTAGAGGCAAGGAACGTGAGGCTGTGAGAATAGGGTGTTCTCTGTGGAAGCCAAGGATGGCCAGAATTTCATGCAGGTGTCCTTGTTACAGAGCCCATGGTGACAGCCACTCTCCCCTTAGAAGCTGTGATGCAAATGCATGTGTCGGCATTGTTGATTCAGGTGTGATCACTGCAGTTTGCCTGTACATTGTTTAGTAAACTAGTCTGGGCCCCTTGGCACCTGTGAGTCAGAGTGAAGTGGCTTTCTCTTCTGGCTTGTGAGTGCCTAGAGTAATACTGGGTTTGGGAGTCATGTTCTTCGTGGAAGTAGGTCATCAAGACTGAGGAATGTTTGCTACTGTCCCTGGGACCTACAAGGGGTTCAGTCTGGCATAAGACAGGGTTAACAGAGAGTGAGATTTGTTTGTCACCAGAATGGGTTATTGAGGCAGTTGTGGAATTTTCCTTTCTGAATGTCTTTAAGCAAATTCTTCTTCTGTATTATGCATATCTTATTCTTGTATTCTTGTATTATGAGATGGTTTAAGGGTTCTGATGTATAGCTCTGTCACAATCCTTCTTTGCTTAGAAACATCCAGTTGCTTCTTGTCCATAGCATTCAAAGCCCTTTATTGTCAGGCTATAAATCACCTTCCAGGTCAGTGTTTCTCAACTTGTAAGTTGCGATCCCTTTGGGGATCAAATGACCCTTTCACATGGGTCGCCTAAATACATCCTGCATATCAGATATTTACATTAAGATTCATAACACTAGCAAAATTACAGTTATGAAGTAGCAATGAACATAATTTTATGGTTGAGGGTCACCACAACATGAGGAACTGTATTCAAGAGTTCTGGAATAAGGAAGGTTGAGAACCACTGTTTTAGGTCTTTTTTTAAAGATATCTTTCATAAAACAGAAGTTTTTAATTTTAATGAAGTCTTACACATTTTTGCTTAATGAATTATGCTCTTAATGTTGTATTTTCACACTCTTTGCATAGCCAAGGTGGCTTAGATTTTCTTCTGTTATCTTCTAGAGCAGTGGTTCTCAAACTTCCTAATGCCGCAGCCCTTTAATACAGTTCCTATGGGTTGCAACCCACAGATTGAGAACCACTATTCTATGGGTTTTATCATTTTGTATCTTATATTTGGGTCTATGATCCATTTTGAGTTAATTTTTATAAAAGATGTAAGGCCTATGTTTAGATTCATTTTTTTTTCTTTTTTTGCATGTGGATGTGACAGTTAATTTTATGTGTCAGATTGGTTAGGCCAAAAGATGCCCAGATAAACAGGCAAAAAATTATTTCTGGATGTGTCCGTGAGGGCATTTCAAACAAAATGAATAAACCAGGAATAGAGAACATCCTCAACTTGATAATATCTCCACAAAACTTACAGCTAACATCATACTTTAATGGTGAAAAACCAAGTGCTTTTCCCATACGACTAGGAATAAAGCAAGGATGACCCTGTTATCCCTCTTATTCAACACCTCATACTACATGTCATGATTAATGCAGAAAGTGAAAAAAAGGACATTAAAACATATATTGAATGGAGGGGAAGAAATAAAAGTGTTATGTTCATAGATTACATAATTATCTGTGTAGGAAATACCAAAGAATCAACAACATTGTCAACAAGGACAACAAAAATCCTCGTCAAACTAATGAATGAATATAGCAAGATTATAAGATACAAGATTACTATATAAAAGTCAAATGCTTTTCTACATACTAGCAATAAATGATTAGAGTTTGAAATTAAAAATTATAGCATCACTTATATTAGCACCAAAAGAAAAGAAAAGGTATACTGTGTTATAAATCTAATAACATATGTATGAGATCTAAATGAGGAAAACTACAAACCTCTTTTGCAATAAATCGGATATCTACATAAATAAAGAATGATTCCATATTTATGGGTAGGAATAATCGACATTGTTAAGATGTCAGTTCTCCTCAGGAAAGCTGGTGGTGTATTAATAATTCAGTCCAAGTCTGAGGGCCTGAGAACTAGGAGGCCCACTGGTATAAGAAC
>NW_003852791.1:34512-37721 GCF_000181295.1 Otolemur garnettii
GTAGTGTACGAGTGTTCCTATTTCCTCACACCCTCACCAACACTTGATAATAATAGATTTTTGATTTTGCAAATCAAAACAGGTGGAAAAATATCTGTTTTAAATGTAGTTTGCTTTGATCTTCAGTGAATTTTCTAGTGAATTGTGCATCTTCTTGTGTAATTATTATACATTAGGGTTTTTCTTTGTGTGAATTATCTATTCTTATTCTTTCCCCTTGGGGAACAGTTTTTCTTTTTCTTTTGTTTCTTTTTTGTTTAGACAGATTTAGGTTGTACAAGTGCTTTTTGTTACATAGGCTGAATTGCATGGTGGAGAAGTGTAGGCTCTTAGTATACCCATCACCTGAATAGGGTACATTGTACCTAATAGATAATTTTTCATCCCTTGCCCCTCTCCAACCTCCCCCTGTGTCTGCAGTGTCCATTAAGTCACTCTCTATAGTCATGCATATCAATTGCTTAGCTCCCAGTTATAAGGGAAAACATGACATATTTGATTTTTGTTCCTGAGTTACTTTGCTTAGAATAATGTCTCTGTCTCTAGCTCTATCCCAAGTTGCTGCAAAATACATTATTCTTTTTGATGGCTGAGTAGTAATAGTAGTCCATGGTGTGTGTGTATGTGTGGTCTGTGTATTCCTTATCCACTCTTCAGTTGCGGGGAACTTAGGCTGGTTCTATATGTTTGCAGTTGTGAATTGAGCTGTGATAAACATATAGATGCAGTTGTCTTTTTTGTATACAATGACTTCTTTTCCTCTAGGCAGGTCCTCAGTAGTGGAATTGCTAGCTACCATCTAAAAGTAGATTTACTTTTAGTTTTTTGAGGAGTATGTTTTCCATAGCAGTTTTACTAATTTACATTCCCACCAAAGGTATATATTTCCTTTTCACCACATCTATGCCAACATATATTGATTTTTAACTTTTTAATAATGGCCCATCTTACAGAGGTAAGGTGGCATGTCATTGTGGTTTTAATTCACATTCCCTGATGATTAATGATGTTGAGCATTTTTTCCATATGTTTGTTGGCCATTTGTTTTTCTTCATTTGAAAAATATCCGTTAATTTCTTTTACCAACTTTTTAATGGGGTTATTTAGTTTTTTCTTGCTAATTTGTTTGAATTCCTTATAGATTCCGGATTTTAGGACTTTTTCAGATGAATAACTTGTGAATATTTCCTACCATTCTATAGGTTGTCTGCTTACTCTATTATTTCTTTTGCTATGCAGAAGCTTTTTAGTTTAATTAAGTCCTATATATTCATTTTTGTTTTTGTTTTATTTGCCTATGGGGTCTTAGTCATCAATTCTTTACCTAAGCCAATGTCAAGGGTAGTTTTTCCTAGGTTTTCTTCTAACATTTTTATAGTTTGATGTCTTACTTTTAAGTCTTTAATCTATACCCCAACAGTTTATGCTTGATCTGCTTTGTCAAAGATGGGTTGGTTTTAGGCATTTGGTTTTATTTCTGTGTCCTCTATTCTGTTCCATTGGTTTATGTGTCTACCTTTATACCAGTATTATGCTGTTTTGGTTACTATAGCCTTGTATTATAATTTGAAATCAGGTAATGTGATGCCTCCAGGTTATGTTTTTTTGGTTAAGGATATCTTTGGCTATTTAAGCTCTTTTTTGCTTTCATATGAATTTTGGGGTTGTGTTTCTAATCTGTGAAAAATGACATTGGTATTTTGATGAGAATTGCATTGAATCTGCAGATGACTTTGGGCATTGTGGACATTTTAACACTATTGATTCTTCTAGACCTTGAGCATGACATGCTTTTCCATTTGTTTGTATCATCTACAATATCTTTAATCAATGTTTTGTAGTTCTTCCTGTGGGGATCTTTCACCTCCTTGGTTAAATATATTCTTTCACCTCCTTGGTAAAGTGTATTCTTTCACCTCCTTTGTTGAGTATATTCTAAGATGTTATTTTTTTTTCAGCTATATTAAATAGAATTGAGTTCTTGATTTGATTCTCAGCATGGTTGTTATTAATGTATAGAAATGCTAACCAGTTTGATGTGAACATTCTAGACTGTATGTAGAGTTGGCACATTATACCCCATAAATGCAGTAATGTACACAGTTATGATCTAATAAAAAAATGCTATTGATTTGTATACATTGATTTTGTAACTTGAGAATCTACTGAATTCATTTATCAATTCTAGCAGTATTCTGTAGAAGTCTTTGGTTTTTCTAGGCATAATATCATATAATAAAAATGTATGGTTTGACTTCCTGTTTTCCAATTTGGATGCCCTTGATTTCTTTCTCTTACATAATTACTCTCACTGGGACTTCCAATACTATGTTGAATACAACTGGCAAAAGTGGGTGTTGTTGTCTTGTTCCAGTTCTTAGGAGGAAATGCATTCAATTGTAACCCATTCAGTGTGCTATTGGTGGTGGGTTTCTCATATATGGCATTTATTATTTTGAGGTATATACCTTCTATGCCTAGTTTGGCAAGGGTTTTTATCAGGATGCTGAATTTTATCAAATTCTTTGTCTTCATCTATTGAGGTGATCGTATGGTTTTTATTTTTAATTCCCTTTATGTGGTGAATCACATTTATTGATTTGTGTAAGTTGAACTGTCCTTCCATCTCTGAAATGGAACCCACTTGATTGTGATGAATTATTTCTTGATGCATGGATTTGGTTTACTAGGATTTTGTTGAGGATCTTTGTATCTGTGTTCATGAGGGATGTTGATCTGTAGTTTTCTTTTTATTGTATCCTTTCCTGGCTTTGATAACAGGGTTATACTGGCTTCATAGAATAAGTTGGAGAGGATTGACTCATCACTGTTATGGAGCAGTTTCAGTAGGATAGGTACCAGTTCTTTGTTGGTCTACTAGAATTTGGCTCTAAATTCATGTGATCTTGGGCTTTTTGTTTTGGGTTTCTTTTTTTTTGTTTTTTCCTGATTCTTTAATCTTGCTACTTTATATTGATCTGTTCAGGTTTTCTATTTCTTCTTGATTCAAGCTTGGGAGGTTGTGTGTTTTCAAAAATGTATCCATTTCCTCTATATTTTCTAGTTTGTGTGCATAGAGGTATTTATAGTAGTCTCATACTCTTGTGCATTTCTGTGGTATAAGTTGTAACTCTCCTTTTTCATGTCTGATCCAACTGCTTTGAATCCTCTCTCTTCTTAATCTAGCTAGTGGTGTGTCAATTTTTTTT
>NW_003852791.1:50580-60506 GCF_000181295.1 Otolemur garnettii
GATTCCACTGTGTTTTTCAAATCTTTGAGGGCTACAAACTCTTGCCTCAAAGTTTCAAAATCTTTGATCATTTTATCTTTGAAGATGTTAAATTCTTGAGTCAACTTTTGAATAATTTCTTGGGACATCTTTTGAATAATTTCTTGAAGTTCTAGTTCTTTCCTTTCTTCCATTCTATTAATCTTATTTACTATCCACATTCTGAACTCGATTTCTGTCATCTCAACCATCTCTTTATGGGTTGGGTCTTCAGATGCCTCTGCCACATCCTTCCTTGGGGGGGGGGTTGATCTACACCGGTTATTTCTACTACTGGAGTTTTTCTGCTGACTCCGCCCCATGCTGGATTTACTCTGTTTGGCTAGGTGAGCAGGTAGGAGGAAGTTGGGTTGGGGGCTCTAGGAGTAGTATTTTACTAGCTTTTTTGGGCAAAGGCTGGGAGTGGTGTCTGTATCTTTTTCCCTAGAGTTTTGCCAAGAATGCATATAATGCTACGGTCTGAGAGCCTGGGGGCCTACGTGTCTCTATCTTGTTTTTGCCTGGTAACTGTTCTACCTTAGAAAATCAATTACTCTGGGTTATGATCTCGGCTGTGGAGAAATATCAGTGATTAAGTCACCCCTCCCCTCACTGGCGACGGTTGGGAAAGGAAAACCACACCTTCCCTCAGCCACACCCCCAGGGTATCACTTTAGATAGTTCTCAGGTGATTGGCTCAGTTCAAATGATCTAAGTTAAGTGTCCCAGTCAACACAAGTCTCAAATGGGAGAGTTAAAGAGGTCTCTGGTAACTGTACAGCAGGGGTCTTCTGGTAGCTGAGGTATGAGTCATTCCGGTGTTCTGTGGAGTCAGAAGGACCTACCCAGCAAATAAAATATTCTAGGGAGGTTGATGCCTCCTACTCCACCTTGTACCTTCATCACACCAAGTTACTGGAGACCCCGCAGGGCTGTGACCCAGTTACCCAATAAATGAATGTGGCAGGGCTTTGTGTTTGCCAGAATCAAAGTAGAGCCAATGCCAGCTCCACTCAGTTACTGCTCTTTGACCCCCTCCAGCAAAGGGAGTTGTGGTTTGATTGTCTCAGGCACTTAGTGACAGCTGGAGAATGTTCCACCTGAAGACAATTTAGGCCTGAGACAATCCAGAGAGCATCAGAGATTCTTCCTCGACCACCAGTTCATTTGCCCAAATCAAGAGAGGCAAACCTATTGACCTGATCAGTACCCACTCTCTGGTTGGAAAGATCACAAGGTCTCCAGCAACTTGATAATAGGAGTCTACTGGTGGTACAAGTGTGGCTGGCTCTGATGCTCTCAGGAGTCAGAAAGGCCCATTCAGTAGACGACTTAGAGTAAGGAGGCTGATGTCTCTTTCTCCTCCTTACTTGCCTGCTGCTGGACTCTGGTAACCTCAGACTCTGTTAACCCCACTACCACTTTCTGTTAACCTGGACTCTGTAACCCAGTCCTATCCAATAGGCAAGTGGGTTGGGGTTTTGTGCCTACCAGAGTCCAGGTAAAGTCAATGAGTCCATCAGGGTTTTGTGCCTGCCGGAGTCCAAGTAATGTCAATGCCTTCTCCACTTGGTGACCACTCTTTGTCGCCTGCCAGCAGAGATAGTTGAAGCCTATCTGCTTCAGGCACTCAATGGGAGCTGGAGAATATTCTGCTTGGGCTCAATCTAGACCTGGAATTTGTTTTCTTGAAGTCGTGGTTTGCCTCGGTGGGGAAGATGTGCATTTATCTATCTCTTTTCCCAGCTCGGCTCCCCACCTTCAGCTTCGTTGGGTTCTTTTGGTGGTTGTCTCTCCCCCTGAACTAGAGTTTATGTTGAAAGCTAGCTCTAGTCAGCTCTCATCCCCTGTTCCTACATATTCTTATTGAATATGAAAATTGTAGTTAGGGAATATAGCCAACCCAAGGATTTAGCAAAGTACAAAACACATTAAAATGAAGCGGACAAATAAACAGACTAAAATGCTACCAGACACACAAGCACACCAATGCCCGGACACTCAGAAACAAGTAAACAAACACACAAAAAATAAAACAAAACAAAAGACAGACCAACCAACAGACAGACAAAAAAAAAAACTAAAAAAGGTAGTAGTAACAAAAGATAACCACAAAAATGTTGGTCATAAAATGGTAGAGAAAACAAATAGTAAAATAAGCAAACAAAGAAGAAAGAAAATAAAAATAAAAATAATAATTAAAAAAAAGGGAGGGCACCACTAAGAAAAATACTGTTCTTTTGAATATATACAAACTAACCCCTTTATAAATGTGGTGGGGTTCCAGTTTAAAGGAAATATAATTATGCTGCAATATACTTTCTAGACAGCAGGTGGCACTGTGAGTGGTTCCCCATGCTAAAACCAAAAAGAAAGAAAAAAGAAAGAATCTTTGCTGGCAGGTTGCACAGATTCTCCCTACAACAGTTCTCACAAAGTGTTGGGCATCTTGGATTAGCTTCAGATGCCAGATGGCTGGCTGCAGGTCAGAATGAGCTCTCCACGCTTCTGGGAGAGGTATTATGGAGACGCCATTTTTGGAGTTTTACATTACATCTGGTTCCTGACTAGCCGCCCACTCCTACCTGTCCTCCAAACTTGGCACACAAGTCCACACTTCGCCAGATTTTCCACTCAACTCCTAATTTCCTCTCGAACAGAAAATTGTTGTGATCTGAGGGAAAAAAGCTGGGCGCTTTTTGTGCACTCCACGATCAGTTTATTTTTGCTGGTTACTTCTAGTTCCCACTGCCGCCTCTGTGGCACGCACAAACGATTTTTCTGTGCTTGTAGGAAGAGTACTGATTCCCCCTGTGGGTTGCTGTGTCAGTGCAGCTCCACACAGACTTCCAAAATCACAGGATGGATTGGTTCCCAAGCAGAGTCCCTTCCCCTTAAGTTTCCATCCGAATGCCTGGATCCTTGATGCCCCAATCCAGGTCCAAATGGCTCCAGTTTCTGGCTGCCCAGTTCTGCTCAGGAATCCATGCCTCACCACAATCTCCGCAAAACACACAAACTCCCCACTAATTGGGCATAGAAGTCCTTCCTGGGGGAGGGATTGGTTTCTGCTTCTTGGTGCCAGCCGCAGAACTGGCGCTGCCAGTCGCAGTTGCAGCTGGCGCCATTTCAGCTGCTGCCCTGAGTTTTTTCTGGCAGACACCGTAGTTATGGGCTACACTTCCAATACAGCAATTCACCTCCTTGCTGCATGCCCTGTGCTGCTTGTCCATGCCAGTACTCAGTGCGGGAAAGATTCAGCCCCCCAACTCTCACCTGAAACCACCAGGAGAGTTGACTCAGGGATGCATCCCCTCCGCCATCTTGCTCCGCCCTTGTGAGATTTGTTTCAACCATCATATTCATTGTTAACTAGTTGCTTTGTATTCTTCCTTGTATTATGGTTTTATGAGAGCTGTGAGTTTTTACTTTCAAGTTTTTTTTATAGGGTGAATATCAATTGTTTTTTGGTGTTTAGAACACTGTTGAACATTTCATATAGGACAGATCTAGTGGTGACAACTTCTCTTAGTATTTGGTTGTTTAGAAAAGATCTTATTTCTTCTTTATTTCTGAAACTTATTTTTTAAGATAAAAATTCTTGGCTGACAGTAATTCTGTTTAAGAAGATTAAAGATGGAACCCCAACCTATCTTGTAAGGGTACCTATCATACTCAAGATTCTACCAAGCTTCATGGCTTTTAAGATTTCTGTTGAGAAGTTTGCTGTTAGTATGATGGATTTTCTTTTGCAGGTTATTTGATGCTTTTATCTTATAGCTTGTAGGAATTTCTCCTTCAGTTTGGCTTTGGCCAGTCTGATGTGCGTGTCTTGGTGATGTTCTGTTTACATTGAGTCTTCCAGGAGCTCATTGTCTTTCTTGTATCTGGATATCTAAATCTCTAGCAAGACCAGGGAAATTTTCTTCCATTATTTTCTCAAATAGGTTTTCCATGCGTTTTACTTTTTCTTTTCCCTAAAAGATAGCTGTGATTCTTATGTATGACTGTTTTACTTAGTCCTATATTTCTAGGAGATTTTGTTCATTTTTCTTGATTCTTTTTTTCTTTATTTTTGACTAGACAAATTTGAAAGATTTTTATTCTAGCTGCAAAATTCTTCTGCTTCAGTTAGTCTGTTGCAATGTCTTTTAATTGTATTTTGAAATTCCTTGAATGACTCTTTCATATCCAGAAGTTTTTCTTTATAAATTATCTGTCTTTTAGCAAATTTTTCATTGGTGTTCTGAATTATTGTTATTATTATTGGTTTCTTTGTGTTGTTTTTCAAGTTTCTTTTTTTTATCCCCTTGGGCTTACTTACAATCCATATTTTAAATTCCATATCTGACATTTCAAAAATTACTTTTGGTTGGAGTCTATTTCTGGAGAGTTTGTGTGATCTTTTGGGAGTGTTGAGAGAACCCATTCTTTCATATTGCCAGAGATCTTATGCTGATTCCTTTTCATCTGGAAACACATTTCTCAGCTCAAAATAGATACCTTTGTGGTTCACTTGCTTTCCTCTACTGGGAACTCTCTTGATCGATGTAGAGAGGGAGAGGCACACTGCCTTTCAGCTTGTGCAGGTAGGTGCCCACTGTGGTGCTGCTGGCTATTTGGGTCATTTAGACCTCAGACCCTTGGAGGGTGTTCAGGTGCCAGCAGTAATCCTCAGATCCAAGAGCCCCTGGATTGCATAGTGTCCTTGAGGACAAGATCAAGACCAAGTTGGCAAACTTTACCTGAAGCTTCCCTGAGTTCAGGGATTGGCTGTGATAGTGATGGGTAGGGTAATCTTCTGTTACAGAAGAATGCTTAAGCAGGGGAAGGATGGATACACTGTGAGCCTACAACAGGAGGGGCCCTTCTTGATGAGTTTAGTATAGGCAGGGAAGCTATGGGGCACATGCCATTCACAGCTTCCTCTCCCAGCCATGACAGTGGTCTTTGTCCTTAAGGGGCACAAGAGTGCTCAGATTTCCAGCACCCATCCTGATCCAGCTACAGCAGAGGTGGTGTGGACAGCTAAATCCTTTGTGTGCAAGAGCATGAGCCTGGCTTTGGGCTATGGCTAAAATGCTCTGGCAGGAAAAGTTTGGCTGTGCTAGGGACTTGCCTCTATGGAGGTCAGGCTCCTCCCAGAAGAGACAGGAAGCTCAGGAGAGGACCGCTAGCTTCGCCCTCCCTCTGGGGAACCAGTAGCTTTTGTCCTTGGAGAATACCAAACTGTTTGCTGTGGTGTTTTGGAGAGAAGGCGGTGTACCTTGAGCTCCATGAAATCTTGAGTGTGATAGGTGCATTGGGAGAAGTGGGACAGCTGATCTCAAGTACCCTGGCTTAAACTTCTCTTGTGGAACCCTAGCCAGACCTGAGCAGAGACAGCCATGGCTGCTTCAGCAGCAGGAGGCGGGGGAGAGGAAAGAAAGAGAAGGCTCCAAACGGTGAGGAGCCTGTGTCCTATTCCCTTTGTCCCAGGGGGCCCTCTTGCATGTCATGCTCTCCTTTCAGCTGGGAGTGGCCTGCCCTGAATGTGCAAACTCTGTGATATCCACAGTTCTCTTGGGACCCACTGGTCCTCCAAGGATGCTGTGGTCTGAGTGGGTGTTGGGACCATTGGCTGTGGAACCAGCAATGTAGAGACTGAGAGGCTGAGATTCCCACATTGGGCAGCTGCAAAACTTCCTTTCCATGAAGGGAGGGAATGAGCTGCACATTCTGTGCAGAACCTAGGCACAGTGAGTGAGTGCTGTGGGGGTGTGCTCCCTGTGAAGCCTAGATCTGGCCTTCTTGCAGCTCACCCACACCAATAACTTATAGCTTGGGAGTAGAAGTGGCTATGTCCACAGCATTGGGTGGCTGAAGGAGGGAAAGTCCCCATCTCCATATCCCTTCCCAGGCTGCCCAATTTAAGCTTACAAAATGGCATGTTAGGCCTATAACTGGAAAGATTGGGACTTTATGCATGCAGATAGCATGGGCAGGATGCTGGGTATAGTTCTGTCTGCTTGTGTCTGCATCTTCTGAAGCTTGTAGTGCGGTGGGGGAATTGTCCTGGGAACAGGTAGGAGAGTTGAGCTTCCCTGTTGCTCTTCAGCTGGGCAGGACTACACCTGTGCTAACCTGAACTCAGCCCGAGGGAGGGGAGTTGCCCAACTTTAAATTCCCAAGCTGGCTCCTCAAGCCTGTGACCAGAAAGTGTTGGGCCCCTTCCAGACAAACTGTGGGTGAGATACTGTGCGGAGTGCTGTGCACGGACGTCTTGGTCTTACTGCAGCATGTAGCAGGGTACTGGTAGTTGTCCTACTTGTGTGTAGGAGAGCTTGGGCTCCCTTGTACATTCTTAGCTGGACAGGTTTGCATTGGTACCATTTCAATCCAAGGGCAGGGCACTGCCAGGCTTCAAACTCCTGAAATGGTGCCTTGGGCATGTGGCCAGAGAGGGCAGGTTCATTCTCAAGTAGGCTGTGCTAGTAGGTAGGAAGCTGTGGGGAGTATCGTTTGCTAAAGGCTTGGTCACACTGCAGCCAGCAGCAGGATGATGGGCACCATCCCAGTGGCATACTGGAAAGTCTGGTTTCTCTGCCCTCCCTAGCCAGGTGGGGGCTGCACTCACATCCAGACCACACCCAGTCTGAGGGCTGGGTACTGCCCAGTGTCAAACTCACCAAAATGGTGCCCTGGACTTGTCACTGGAAAGGCTCGGGCTCCACCCTAGCAGGTGGCATAGGTGAAAGACTGTGGAGAAGGTTTTCAACTCCTGTCTTAGTCTTGGCTGCAGCCCATAGTGGGGTAGTGAAGACCTTCCCAGGGATGCGTGGCAGTTGCCGGGCTCCTCTGTCCCTCCTCGGAGCCTTGTGGTGGCAACAAGTAGGCCTGCAGAACTACTGGCTCAAGCTGTTCTAGGCTCCCATATCTGTGGGCTTCCTAATGTGTGAGCTCCCTTTATGGAATAGTGTCTTTGTGAAATCTGGAAGCAGATTTCTATGTAAGGCTTAAGACCTGCATGGGTCAGGGAATTGTCTTACAGCCAAAAGCATAAATGCTTGTCATGGGGGGTGGAGCCCTGGGGGCTTCTCTGTTCCTATCTTACCCATCTAGGAGTTTCTTCTGCTGTCAGTCAGCCCCTGGCATGGCAAATTGCACTGAACCCTCTCCTTATTTACTTCTCATTCCTTCCCTGGTGAATCCCAGTGTTGTGTCTCAGTCTGTTTGAAATGTGAGACTCTGCTCATTATTTGGGCTCCTGTCTGTGGAGAAGGCACATACTACTTGCATCTAGTCAGCCACCTTGATCCTAATTCTAGTTTTTCTTTCTTTCTTTTATTAAATCATAGCTGTGTACATTAATGCAATCATGGGGTACAGTGTGGTGTTTCCATATACAATTTGAAATACTCTCATCAAACTGGTTAACATAGCCTTCATGTCATTTTCTTATTGAGTTAAGACATTCATACTCTACTTTTAGAAAGATTCATTTGTACCCTTGTAAGATAAACCATAGAGGTGACCCCACCAATCACTCTCCTTCCACCCATCCACCCCCTTTTCTTTCCTCTCCTTCCCCCCTCCCCATATTCTAAGGCTCTAATTAGGTCATAGCTTTCCTATGAAAGCTATAAATAAGTTTCAAAATAGGGCTGCGTACATTGGATACTTTTTCTTCCATTTTTGAAATACTTTACTAAGAAGAACATTTTCCAGCTCCATCCATGTAAACATGAAGGAGGTAAAGTCTCCATCTTTCTGTAGGGCTGTATAATATTCCATGGTGTACATATATCACAATTTATTGATCCATTCATCGGTTGATGGGCACTTGGGCTTTTTCCATGACCTAGAAATTATGAATTGGGCTGCAATAAACATTCTCATACAAATATCTTTGTTGTAATGTGATTTTTGGTCTTCTGGATATATACCTAATAAAGGAATTGTAGAATCAAATGGGAGGTCTATTTTTAGTTCTCTAAGTGTTCTCCAGATGTCTTTTCAAAAGGAATGAATTAGGTTGCATTCCCACCAGCAGTGTAGAAGTTTCCTTTTGTCCACATCCACACCAACATCTTTGGTTTTGGGATTTTGTGATATGGACTAATCTTACTGGTGTTACATGATATCTCAAAATTGTTTTGATTTGCATTTCTCTGGTGATTAAGGATGGTGAGCAGTTTTTCATATATCTGTAGGCCATGTGCCTATCTTCTTTAGAGAAATTTCTCTTCAAGTCCCTTGCTGACCCTGAGATGGGATCACTTGTTTTTTTCTTGCTAATATGTTTGAGTTCTCTATGGATTCTGGTTATTAAACCTTTATTGGAGACATAACCAGCAACTATCTTCTCCCATTCTGAGGGGTGTTTACTTGCTTTACTTAGGATGTTCTTGGCTGTGCAGAAGCTTTTTAGTTTGATCAGGTCCCAATAGTGTATTTTTGATGTTGCTTCAATTGCCCCAGGAGTCCTCCTCACAAAATTTTCACCCAGGCCCATTTCTTCAAGTGTTTTCCCTACACTTTCTTCTAGTATTTTTATAGTTTCATGTCTTAAGTTTAAATGTTTAATCCAGTGAGAGTCTATCTTAGTTAATGGTGAGAGGTGTGGGTCTAGTTTCAGTCTTCTACAGGTCACCAGCCAGTTTGCTCAGCACCATTTATTAAAAAATAGGGAATCTTTACCCCACTCAATGTTTTTAATTGGCTTGTCAAAGATCAGTGTTGCCGTAAGGGTCTCGTGGAAAAGCAATGTCACAGAGAATAAGCACACTTATTGAAATTGTGTTTTAAGTAAAGGTGACCATCTGCTCACTCAGGCAAAATGGCGAGCTTCTTTATTTGCAGTTGGCTTATATAGGGAATTTTGTACATACAGCAATGACCTCATTGATCCAATTAAACATCATGTAACATCTGATAATCCACTCAACATACACCTTTTAACATAATCTTTTTGACATAACCCAATCTTAATGAAGAACATTTTGTTAGCCATTACTTCTTTGCTCTTATCTGATGAAGGCTGAGGCTAGGGAGGAACAAGGTAGATTGAATACCTGCCCTTGCTGGCCTTGCCATTTGAAGGCTGTTACTTAGGATCTTTAAGCAAGGCATAAAGAAACTTCTAGGGCATGCAGAAATTTGTGTGCAAACCTCCGCTCCCATGTGAGTCTTAAGTCAGGGGGGTTTTGCTGGAGACTTTTATAAGGAATTCTCAGGCTAGACTTCTCAAAAGCCTTTCATGAGCCCAAGTTTCATCTGTGCCATTAGATTCCTGTATGTATTGGGTAAATTCCTCTTCTCTTGAGGTTCCCTAGCACATTTCCTTTCCTGGACTCATCAGCAAGCGAACTTCGTCATTTACCACAGATCAGAAAAGGTTACTGATGGGTATCTGGCCAGTTTTCCAAAGGGCTTTTTTCATTGGCCTTATAAAGTCAAACTTAATTCCTTAATGCAGTCTGGAAATGCTATTCCAGCCAAAGCCTTGGTCATGTTATGCTCACAACCAACCTGGCCACATGGGGTTCTGCCTCAGTTTTTTACAAGTATGCTTGCACAAATTCTTTTCACTGCTCTCTCTCAAATAGCTTTTTTAGCCAGAGGCATATAGGTGTTTTGCCATAGATCAGGTAATGGTAGGTAGCTGGATCCATCATTTGACTCTCTATTCTATTTCATACATCTACCTCTCTGTTTTTGTGCCAGTACCATGGTGTTTTGATCACTATGGATTTATAGTATAGTCTGAGGTCTGGTAACGTGATTCCGACTCATTTGTTTTTATTTCTTATTAATGTATTGGCTATTTGAGGTTTTTTCTGATTCCATATAAAATGAAGTATTATTTTTTTGAGATCTTTAAAGTATGACAGTGGAGCTTTAATAGGGATTGCATTAAAATTATATAT
>NW_003852791.1:63700-68324 GCF_000181295.1 Otolemur garnettii
AAAGGGATCCCACCATATCTTTCAGATCCTTGAAGGCTGCAACCTCTTGTCTCAGTGTTTCAAAATCTTTGATCATTTTATCTTTGAAATTGTTGAGTTCTTGAGACATCTTTTGAATAATTTCTTGAGAAATCTTTTGAATAATTCTTGAGAAATCTTTTGAATAATTTATTGAACTTCTATTTCCTTCCTTTCTTCCATTCTGTTAATCTTATTTGCTATCCACATTCTGAATTCGTTTTCTGACATCTCAGACATTTGCTTGTGGATGGGGTCTTCAATTGTGTCTGCCCCATTTTCCCTTGGAGGAGTTGATCTACTCTGGTTATTCAAGTTGCCAGAGTTTTTCCACTGATTCCACCCCATGCTGAATTTACCTTGTTTGGAGGCCTTATCCGAACTGTTCAGTTGGTGGCTTCTACTTGTTGCCCACAGAGAGCAGGTAGAATGTGTCTGTTGTCTTTTCCCAGTTCTCAGGTGCTATGGCAACCAGGGTGCAGTGGAATGGCAGCAGCTGCACGGGAGTGTGCGTGACCAGATTAGACCTCGTTCAGCCTGCTGGGGCGACCGGAGGACAGGAGACCTGCAGCAGCCGGATCAGTCCTAGTTCGGCCCCTCCGGGGCACCTGGTGGAACAGGGGAACTGTAGTAGCTAGATCAGTCCTAGTTCAGCACACGGGAGGAACCAGGGGTTGGGGAATGGCAGCGGTAGCACAGGGTACACGAGCAACCAGATCAGTCCTAGTTCAGCCCCGCCAGAGTAGCTTCGGGGGAGTGGAGGACTCCTTGACCTCGCCCGTTGGATGCATGCGGCACTAGCAAGCCAATCTGTGCCCTCACAGCGCGGGAACCCGGAGCAGGGAACTCTCACCTCTGTCCGTGGGACATACATGGCTCTAGCAAGCAGTTCTAGGCCCATCCAGCTTGGGATCCTGGAGCGGGGAACTCCTCCCCGGCCCCCGTGGGGTGTGTGTGTCTCTAGCTAGCAGTTTTGGGTCTACCTGGAACAGAGGATTCCTCTGCCACTGCCCACAGGATGCCTGCAGCACTAGCAAGCAGTTTTGGGCCTGCCCCAGTCCATCAGGGCAAAGGGACCCACCCAGCAAATGAGTTAGTCTGGGAAGGCTAATACCTCCTTCCCCACCTTTCACGCAGTCACTCATAATCCCCTAGGTCTGTGACTCTATTCACTCCAGGAGGGAACTGTTACCAGGGTTTACAACTGGCAAAATCAGCCAGAAATCTGAGTTCGGCAGGGGGGCTTTGTGTGTTTAAATTAAGCTTCTGTCCAGATTTCTCTGCAAGGCCTTGCATTCAGGTCTGGGCAGCAGACAAATAACAGTTTACACTCAGGTGTCAATTCTAGCCTCTGCCCACCCACTGCCCTTGTCCCAGGTGGATTAGACCCTGAGGGCTGGTGCTTTACTTACAAAAGTTCTCTGCGTTTTGCCTGTGGCTGCTGTCCAGAACCTCTGTTTACCCAGAGAGACGGGGCTGGAATGGCGTCAGTTTGCAGCTCAGGATGCCACTGTTGCTGTATTGGAATCCCCTGAGCTGATTTTCTTCTCCTCACGCCTGTACCACATTTAGCACAGCACAGCACCAGCCCTTTCCCCCTCTACTTCTCTCAAGGAGATGCCCAAGAATCTGGATTCCATAGGTAACAAACCTCCAGACCTTGGAGTGAGTGGGTGGGGACTCCTCGGAGTTCAATGTTGCAGTTGGGGAATATATACAATTTTATACAATTTTACAGTTTTATGACTGGCCGGAGAGTGCCGTGGCATGCCAGCAGGGGTAGGTGGTCCAATTTTTTAGGGGGTCTCTCTGGTGGAATAGAGTGGGAGGAAGTTTGAACTCTGCTCACTTGTTTGCATGGAGTAAACTGCGAGCCCTTGTTGTGGGGGAAGGACTCCCATCCTCTAGGTGGTGGATTTTGTACTTTTTGGTTGTATTTTTGGGGTCACAGCTTGCCTCAGGAAGGTTGAAGTGTGCTCTTCAATCTTCTCTCTTGGCTCTGCTCCAAATCATCAGCTAACTTGCTAAACTTCTGTCCTTTCGGCCTCCTTCTGGACGGGAGCTTCTGTAAAAAGCTGGCTGCAGTCCACCATCTTTGCTCCACCTCCTGATTTTGTACCTTTTGACTGTATTTTTAGGTTGCAGCTAGGCTCATCGAGGATGCTATGCATTCTTCAATCTTCTCTCTTGGCTCAGCTCCAAACCATTGGCTTATGTGCTAAACTTCTGTCCTTTAAGTCTCCTTTGGACAGAAGTCTCTGTAGAAAGCTGGCTGCAGTTCGCCATCTTGCCTCTACCCCTGAATTCTAGTTTTTCTTTTGCTAACTGGATCCTAATTAAAAATTATATTCTGGCTATTCATCCTTTGTTAGTTATGTTTACTTCAAATACCTTTTTTAACTTTATGGTGCCATGGTGGAAGAGTTATAAGCTGGAGAATGGTTATGAATCCCAGTTCTAATACTTATCACTAGCATAACCTTAGAGATTTTTTAAATTCCTAACTGCATCACAGTCTCTTCCTCTGTAAAATAGGGAAGATAATAATATCTGTTTCAGAGGATTGTTGTGAAGTTTGAATGTGTTAAAATGCAGAGTGTTAAAATGAATTAAAATGCAGGGGTAGGGAGTGGTACACAGAAAACTAGGTAACTAGGTAACATTTTAACATATACTACATAGAAGTTTTTAGGTTTTTCTTTGTGGCTGTTAGATGAGGTAAATTTAAATAATTTTTGTGTTTACTCATTATCAGATTTTTATTATTTTTTCATGATAAAATTTTTATTCCATCTCACATAAAATAAGATGTTTATGGATGGAATGCTGGATCTGCAGAGTCTTCAGAAGTAAACTTCTGCCAGATTCACTTCTCTTGCCCCTTGGGAACTGGCCTTATTCTCCCAATCTGTGATAACTGCCAAAGCAGTAACCATCATAACAATATTCTAGGCTTCAGAAGAGAAGGAAGGGAAGTAGTTAATGTCTGTTCCCCTCTTTTCAGTCAGTTTTATTGAAATATAATTTACATGCAATAAAACTTAACCTCTTTTAACTGTTTCATCTGATGTGTAATTTTTGTCATCACCAGTATATAGAACATGTCCATCATCTTGAAAAGTTCCTAACACCCTTTGCAGTCAATTTCCTCTCTTTACCCTCAGGCAACCATGGATAGGATTTCTCTTACTACAGTTTTGTCTTTTCTAGAATTTAATATAAAGGGAACTATTCCATAGATACTCTTCTGTGGGTGGTTTTTTTCACTTAATGTAATGAGATTCACCCAGGTTTTTGCCCGTATTAGTAGTTTGGTCCTTTCTGTTATAGAAATGTATCACGGTTTGCTCATTCATTCACTAGGTGATGGGCATTTGGGTTATTTCCAAGTTTTAGTGATTATAAATAAAGGTACGATAAGTATCCATGCACAATCTTGGTGTGGACATAATTTTCATATCCCTTGGGTAGATAAATACTTGGAAGTGAAATTGTTGGCTTAAGTGGTGAGTGTGTGCTTAATGCTATGAAAAGTGACAAGTTGCTCTTCCAGGGATTGTACCATTCTGCATTCCTGCCAGCAGTGTACAAGAGTTCTAGGTGGTCCACATCCTTACAAGCACTTGGTATTGTCAGACTTTAAAAATTTAGCCATTTTCTGTAGTACATATTGGTATTTATCATTTTAGCATTTCCCAAATGACTGATGGTATTGAACATCTTTTTATGTGATTATTTGCTATTTGTGTTTATAAGTTTTAAGTTTTGATGTGGCCAAATTTCTCAGTTTTTTTCTTTATTATTTTGTGTTCTGCAACTTACTGAAAAATTTCTTTCTTATCCCAACATCATACTCTGCAACCTCAAACTCCTGGGCTCAGGTGATCTTCCTGTCTCAGTCTCCTGTGTAGCTGGGACTGCAGGTACATGTACCACCATGCCCAGCTAATTTTTTCTAGCTTTGGTTGAGATGGAATTTTGTTCTCCTTCAGTCTGGTCTCAAACTCTTAGGCTCAGCAATCCTCTTGCCTGGTCTCCCAGAGTGCTACGCTTATAGACATGGACCACTGTACCTAGCCTGAAATTTATTTTTTAATCTGATGTGAAACAGGGAATGTAGTTTAATTTTTATCCATGAATAGAAACTCAGTTGTAGTAATACTACTGATTTTTCCATGGTTTGTTAATTTGTATTGTCATTTCTTCACTTACCAACTTTTCATATGTATGTGGGTTCTAGCTGTGTTTTCTGCGTTATCTCTTTTAGCTCTACCTTTCAAAATCCTCGTCAAGATCCAGCTCAAATGGTCTTTAAAGTCTTACAGAGTCCTTTCGTATCCCTTTCTTCTTCTCTTGAATTAAACGAAGAGGTTCAGTGCACTTGTAATATTTTATTTCTTTTTATAGAATCACAGTTACTACTGTTGTCATAGCCCATTCCCAGGACCACCCCCCCAGGGTGGCAGAGAATGGGCTTCCCAACCCATTTCCCTCCTCCTCCCTGCCCCCAGAGTAAATTCTGGGAACAAGGCAAGTCCCTCCTAACCTCAGGGTGGCCGAGGACATGTTTCCCAGCCCATTCCCAGGGCTCCCTCCTTCCCTCTAG